>NC_090175.1:45448318-45528318 GCF_024679245.1 Pseudorasbora parva | reverse complement strand
CTTTATTTAAATATTAGCTGCACTTATCTTTGGTCTTATCTTTAGATTAGTTGTTTTTTGTAAAACAAAGGACTTTTTTTATGTTTATTTGTCATACAGTATACAACTGCAGAATGTTTGAACTTAAAAGTTGTGCATTAATTAATAGTTGGGTAATGTATACAATGGAAACCATTAGGCCCTTGCTTGGGGTGAAAAAAATCACTATAATCAACAAATCTATTGCTGCATCAGGTAAACCCCCCAAATGCAATCTGTCATTTTAGTTGTATTATATTTAATGGGGACAAATACATGTTTAACTGATAATCTGTTTATTCATCACAAGTCCCTGAAAGAACGTGTCATAAAATACCATATATGGGCAAGGAAGTGTGACGCATCTCCTCAACTGAGTTGTCATTGGCTTTGACATTTTCCGGCACCGACAGGACTGGTTGTGGTTGGACAATCTTTAAACCCGCATTAAAAAAAAGTTAATGTTGCAAAGTACGTTTTGTTGTTATTATTACGTCAGTAATGCATTCAGTTAAAAATGCGGTGTTGCTATGTTGTGAGAAATTACCTCTTTACCAAGATCCTAACCCTAACCCTAAGTGTAACTTCACTGAACTACAAACTAAGACAATGGCGTCCCATCGATATAGTGACAGAGGCTTATGGGTAATGCAGTTTAAAACGTGTAAGAAAGAAATTGGAAACATTACTATCTTTAATGAGCAAAGGGATATCTAATCATGTTCATTGTGTAAACCTCTATGAGGTATTTGAGAGGCAGGCTGAATTTGGTATTTTACTTGAGCATTTAAAAAAAAAAACCTTTATATCACCTTTTGATAGATGATAGATAGATAGATAGATAGATAGATAGATAGATAGATAGATAGATAGATAGATAGATAGATAGATAGATAGATAGATAGACAGACAGACAGACAGACAGACAGACAGACAGACAGACAGACAGACAGACAGACAGACAGACAGACAGACAGACAGACAGATAGATAGATAGATAGATAGATAGATAGATAGATAGATAGATAGATAGATAGATAGATAGATAGATAGATAGATAGATAGATAGATAGATGGATGGATGGATTTGAAAACGGTGACCAACATTATTTAGTTGTCATACAAATTTTCTTTTTGAATCTATCATCAGACTTTGATGCTCTTCTAGGGGACTATACTTGGCCCCTGGGGATGGCAGGGCAGTAAAACACACACAGATGTATACTTATCATGGACATGTGTCAAGTGTCACATTAATATTGTCTTTTAAACGACTTTCAATCTTTAATTCAGTCATAGTTAACAGAACGAGAATATACCCCCAAAGTTATCAAATGCTCATACAGAACATGCTTCTCAATGTATTTAACTAGAACAAGAATACAGTGTTAACAATAAACGAAGACATCTATTTAAACAACCAATACACCTTGTGACACTTCATTGTACTATGTGCATGCTCATCTTGCTTGTAGTACAGGGTCCATGTTGATCTTTCTCTGGTGCATCACCCTCAGTGTGTCTGAAGTGTCTGTAACAATATAGCCGATACAATCTCTTCAAATGCATCTTTCAACCTCCCCTTCACTGTAATTTGTCATATTTACTGTATTCGACTCAGCATCTAGGCAGCATCTATATGCAGTGGTTACATTCTAGCAAATTATTGTCCTAAATGACATTAATATGACTAAATGTTCATGTCTCAATTAAACCAATCATGGTTATTTTATGTATTATTTATTTTAAATTGTGTATTTAATTAACACCATGCTTAATACAGAATATCAACCATACTTTATCCAAAACTTTACTGGACAATACAGCTAATGTTACATATAAAGACATGTCATTTAAGAGAAATAAAAATGGGTTATGTTAAAACCATATGATGTTTATTAGTTCACAAATGAAGCTGCCACACAAATTC
Source organism: Pseudorasbora parva (assembly GCF_024679245.1). Taxonomy (NCBI): domain Eukaryota; kingdom Metazoa; phylum Chordata; class Actinopteri; order Cypriniformes; family Gobionidae; genus Pseudorasbora; species Pseudorasbora parva. The sequence continues at coordinate 45,526,370 of NC_090175.1, read as the reverse complement.
ATGCATTGTGAAATCACATCCAGTTTCCTTTTCATTATCAGAGCTATACTGGTTTTATTCCTCTTGCTTGGCTGTCCATATCTCTAAACAATTTGCAATTGTTATCCATCATTGTACAGAACAAATGTTGAACAAAAGACGTGACCAATTCAAATAAAATCCCTTTATTGTCACAATACCATGAACACAAGTGTACAGTTGATGAAATTATTTTGTGCAAACTCCGCAGCATGACAGTATGGATGACAAGTATAGAACACATATACAGTATTAACAATGTACACATAAGGGACTCGATACAGGTAGAGAGAGAACAATATACGGTACAATATTATACTATACAGAGAGCACTAAATGAAAACAATAATAAACACAATAATTACAGTATACATATACCACTGTCGCCTTTTTCAACTAAATATTCAAATAAATTTTCAACTAAATTACTGATCTGCCTGCATTGTCACTATATGATAATTAGTTTTCTTCAGAGCGGCTGTATAACCAAATCAAATTCTGTAGCATTATTTTTTTGTGTTAACACTGTGAAGCTGCTTTGAAACAATCAGCATTGTAAAAAGCGATATATAAATAAAGGTGACTTGACCATTGCAAAGCAGCATGAATTAGTGCAAATATATTGTTAGGGTGCAGTATAATACTATGTCAGAGTCCAGTCAGTGTAACTGATGGAGAGCAGTGCATATGAGGTGTGCTGTGTGTGGTGTTACTGGTACGAGTTCAGTAGTCCGATTGCCTGTGAAAAGAACTCGTCTCGCAGTCTGCTGGTGCAGGTTCTGCAAGAACGTCTGCCTGATGGTGATGGTGAAAGCAGGCCATGGCTCGGGTGGCTGGAGTCTGATGATCCTCTGTGCTTTCCTCACAAACCACCTGGTGTAGCTGTCCTGGAGGGAGGGAAGCTCACCTCCAACAATGTTCTGTGCAGTTCGTACCACTCTCTGCAGAGCTTTGCAGTTGAGGGTGGTGCAGTTCCTGCCAGGATGCTTTCCACAGTGCATGTGTAACTGATTTTAGGGTTTTGGGGCTCACACTGAACTTCCTCAGCTATCTGAGGAAGAAAAGACACTGATGAGCCTTCTTTAGCACAGTATCAGTGTAGATGGGCCATGTGTGGTCACTGATCACTGGAGATATGAACACAGAGCTCAAATAGTTCCTCAGCTCTACTGATCCAGTGTAGCTTTTTCTCAACCAGGGGATGAAGACCTAACATAAGAAAACATGTATTTAGGAGGTGGTAAATAAATAAACAATATATTTTATTATTTATACACATTTTATATATATATATATATATATATATATATATATATATATATATATATATATATATATATATATATATATATATATATATATATATACACACACACATATATACACACACACATATATATACACACATACATATATATGTATAGGAGGTTGTTGGAGGTATGGGCCAAAATAATTCTTTCATAACTGTCTCTAACTGATGATTTAACTGATGACTTGGTGCCTACAGATTCCCCCCGTCAACAAAGACTACACAATATCTGGCCTCAAAGCCGCTTCTCTTTAGTCTGGGCCATACAAACTGACTAACTGTGTAAAGACTGACCTGACCATTGTGTGTGTTCAATGCCAGGTAGCAGCTCCTCTACTTCTTGATGTACTATTTCTGTACAAGTAGAAAATGAGAACATAATACAAGCAGTCATAACAAATCAGTAATCTATTGAAAACTCTTTAGTACATATGTACAAAATGCATATTTCTTTATCAACTGGCTTTATCCTCCTTCAAACAAACAGAGAAAATAATAAGTCAATAAAAATTCTAGAAAAAAAAGAGTTTTGGTGAATAACAGGTGTCTCACCATATTAAGTAATTTCCTGCCCAAATTACAAAGATAATGGCACAGCTGATTTGCTCATTCTATAAAAAAGATTTATAAGTGAAAAATGATAACTGCTGACTTGAACAGTCCTTTGAGAGATCAACATCAAATGCTGTACTACATATAATTGCATTGCTTGAATACAGACATACCAATGGAAATGTGGACCTTTTCGTCATTCTGTCTTTTCTCTTCGGGCACAAGATGGCCATGTTCATTCTTCATCCACAACAGGACTGGTTTGGATTGCTGTAAGCAGTTTGAAGGCCTTTTTACACCAAGGAACAAGTCCACACAGCAGCTATATAACATTTAATGACACAAAGGAACAATATCGTTGGAATCATTTAAAAATATTTTTCCAGCTGATGAAAAATAAAAACCTTGACAGCCAATTAGATCACTTAAAATGGCAGACAACATAACCACAGCACGTGCTTATAATAAACAGAAATTTATTGTCCGTTGGTGTTGATGTTAAAATAGTTATCATTATAGTTATTGGTCTTGGTGTGAACAAACTTAAATGATCTGATGTGTCATGTGACATGTTAAACTATTATTTCTAGACTCTTGCTTCTTAAACAGATGTGTTCAATAAAAAAAAAAACATTGAGAAAAAAGGCAGACTATGAGGTGTGTGCAGATATGATGTACTGTTGGAACGGCAGAAACATTTCCTATTTGTAAAGGTTAATATAGAATAAAATGGACTTAATATAAAATGTCTGATATAAACTGTCTGACTACTTACAAGGGGCACAATCGGCACGAGACTTGAGACAATAGCCAATGACAGCAGCAGGAATAAAGCCATAGAATTTTGTACAAGTTTGCTTGTCCAATATCTTATGAATTTGCTGACTTGGTAAATTGCATGAAGTATGTAGACTGGATAAACCCAGCCCGATCTGCCAGCGATTTGATTTGACCCTGCAGCTCAGTCTGGAAACCTGCACATTAATTTCTACTGGTTCTGTTACACACTTTTGCGGAAACCAATCACAGACTGGCTTATCCACCAGGTGGGCTATTGTTGGATTTAACACGATGACGGATAGAGAAGCGATAGGTCGATGCTTATTGCTCACGCCTCTTGTGGTCTGATTGTTTGATGGACTATCAATTGCAAACAAAGTCATTTGAATTAGGCCCATTGATCATGCCACTAGTGCGGTAGAAAATACTGAGCAGACTCCCCAGACCCATGTTCAATCTTAAATTGAGCTTGTTCTGGTGATAGCGAGACAATGAATCATGGCCTTTTTCACACAGAAAGCGTGTTTGCTTTGAAAAACGCGAGTCGCGGGCAGTGGAATGGGAAAATAACCCGCAAGGTCTCGAGATGAGAAGTTGAAATGATTTTAACTTGAGCCCCGACTTTTTATAATGTTATGTCATGCACGAGACATTGCAAAAGACGTAAGGTGTAGTGCGTATTTACATATATAAACAATCTGTGTGAACTACTACTACGTCGACATGATATCCCCATCTTACTGATGGAGCAGTGTGATATGTAAAGTTAAAGAAACCTCCAATGCTGTGCGAAATGTGAATGCAGTGATGTTCAATCAAGGGTTACGACAAAAACAGACATACCACTAGAAATATTTACCGTTGCAGGTTTTCTCTTTTCTTCAGTCTTCTCCATAAACCGCCAAATTCATCCCACTCCACGAACAAGACAGGTTAAACAAGCCCTTGACATCACTTCCTTTTCAGCTGAATCAAAGAGAAATATATACATGTTGAGGCAGTGTTAAAAATGATCTGTGACCAATATATATAAGAGGAAGGACTTTAAGGAAAGTTAATAACACATAACATAATAAAGATACATTCCTTAAAAACAAATCTGTTAAAGCTAAATGTGTTCACCTTTACCTGTGAAGGGCTGAACCTTTAAAGGACTTGTTCAGCCTCCATTGCAGCTTCTTCAAGATCAGCATTGGGAGCTTTGAGTTCAAGTTCCCTGTTAATACTAGCAGCTTTCTGACATAACTGGTCAAAATTAGATTTTGAGTTTTAAAAATATGCCAAGATATGTCTAGATGAATTACAAAATACAGTTCAGAAAAAAAGCTGAGAGACAGAGAAAGACAGACAGACAGAAAGATAGACAGACAGATAGTAAGTTAGCTTTTGCAAGAGATGGCTTCTTAAAATAACTGTTGGATTTAAGGTTGTTGTTGGAGATGGAGGAGCAGGTGATCTGAAGACACTGCAAGACAGAAAAATATTAAATTACAATAACATAAATATTGAATTACAAAAAAAAAAAAAACATTAAAGGCATGGCAAGTGTTGGGGTAATTGTGGTAGAACCATGGTATGCAGTGCTTTAACTTCTAATAGAACACAGTAAAAGTACAGTTACTGAGGTAAAACCATGGTACGTGTCATGGTTACTGTGCTTTAACTACAAATACAAAAGTAAAGCTATGCTTACTGTGGTGAAACCATGGAAAGTATTGTGTTTACCGTGCTTTAACAACAAAATACCACAGCAAAACTATGGTTACTGAGGTAAAACCATGAAAATAGTTTTTTATTGAGCTTTAACAACAAATACCACAGTACAAATATGGGTACTACTACTGTGGTAACTTTAATAGATTAGCAAGTGTTGTGGTTATCGTGCTTTAACAACAGATACCACAGTAAAACTATGGTTACTGCATGTGGTAAAAGCATTGTAAGTGTTGTGGTTACCATGCTTTAACAAAAGATACCACAGTAAAACTATGTTACTGTGGTAAAAACATTGTAAGTGTTGTGGTTACCATGGTTTAACAACAGATACCACAGTAAAACTATGGTTACTGTGGTAAAAGCGTTGTAAGTGTTGTGGTTACCATGCTTTAACAACAGATACCACAGTAAAACTATGGTTACTGTGGTAAAAGCATTGTAAGTGTTGTGGTTACCATGCTTTAACAACAGATACCACAGTAAAACTATGGTTACTGTGGTAAAAACATTGCAAGTGTTGTGGTTACCGTGCTTTACCTACAAATACCACAGTAAAACCATGGCTACTGTGGTAAAAGCATTGCAAGTGTTGTGGTTACCGTGCTTTACCTACAAATACCACAGTAAAACCATGGCTACTGTGGTAAAAGCATTGCAGGTGTTCTGGTTACCGTGCTTAACTACAAATACCACAGCAAAACGGTTACTGAGGTAAAACCATGAAAAGTGTTTATTGAGCTTTAACAACAAATACCACAGTAACACTATGGTTACTGTGGTAAAAGCTTAGCAAGTGTTGTAGTTACTGTGCTTTAACTACAAATACCACAGTAAAACTACAGTTACGCTGGGAGAAGCATGGGCTGCTTTTACTACACGACATGCTCGATATACTATGGTAAAAACATGGTAACATCGTGTGCACTTTTAACATGATCCCTTTCCCATCACTGGGGAATTTCAAATGAATATTACAATGAAAACTTACTATGCTGGCGTCCGTATTAATGATTTGAACGTCACCGTGCTTGAAAAATCGGACAAAATGTCCCATATTTAAACAAGACACATGATTTCATTCATAAATACGTGACGATCGACTACTTTACGGGATGTATGGAACCCCTACCTGTACGTGTCTCGAAGTCATCTAAAATCCATATTTTTATAGGAATAAACAAACCACTTCGAATAGCTGCAAGAGTTTAACAAAAGAGCAAGTAGATAGAAAAGCCACAATGAATTGAGGCGAGAGTTTCTTAAAGTGACATATCTCCAGCTGCCGGTAGGGGCACTATTATAGGAAACGCTTGTATTGGTCGTATTTAAAGGTATGGATACACGACTTATATGGTCGTATGGGTTGGAGGACTTGTTGTAATTAGCACAGTACACATTTTTTTTTTTTTTTAATAGCCATCTACAATAGCCACCTACAACAAAAACTCACGTACGCAAAATACAGAATACTGGATTTTTATAGCCATGATAAACAGCAACAACTTTTAATAAAGCGACCAAAATTGCCTGTCAACTGACAGACGAACTGACAATGGCTCTCTTATTTAGGTTTAAATAGCCTTATAGGTAATGTGGTGGATAAACATTAATAAACCGTTCTCATAACATGTTAAAGCCGCGATCGAAATACAGAACATCATACAAATATACACTCTAAAAAATGCTGGGTTAAAAACAACCCAAGTTGGGTTGAAAATGCACTAACCCAACAATTGGGTTGTTTTAACCCAATGGTTGAGTTGTTCTTACCCAGCAATTGGGTTGTCTTAAGCAACATTTAACCCAACCACTGGGTTAAAACAACTCAACCATTGGGTTAAAACAACTCAATTGTTGGGTTAGTACATTTTCAACCCAACTTGGGTTGTTTTTAACCCAGCATTTTTTAGAATGTATAAAATAACATTTTGATAAATAAACCTAAAAAAAATACCTGCCTAGAGAGGAAAAGAACACTTTGAGTGCGTTTACATGCACGTTCTGAAGCCGATTGTGCCTACAGGGGGTCGCACACCGGACTGAAGCTCAGCGCCGTGTCTCAGGGATCTCACACCAGGCAGCATTTATTTTACTGCTATTATAGTAAAATTGCAATTTAATGATGCTATCTAGTCATGTCTAAAATACTGTTGAGATAGATCACACTGATAAGATAATAGGTTTAGAAGAGAATAATTAAGTAAGCGGGTAATCTTAATGTCAAATGATCCAAGTGATCTTGTGCCTAGAATAAACCAGGACTATCTGGTTGTAAACCTTTGATCTTTGAGTGTAGTAATTTCATAACTTGAGGGTTAAATGGTATTAAGGGGCAGTACTCTGAACTGTTTTCCTATAAATGACACGTTTTGGTACCAGGTAGTGGCATTGATATTTCCTTCATCAAATTTTGATATAAAGTGCCCCCTGATATAAATATAATATACACCTAATAAAAAGTGGTCATATTTTAATCAAGTATATTTCCATATAATATATTTAAAAAGCTTTTTTTCTTTCTATAAATGTGTTTGTATGACCCCAAAATTTCAGATTTTCTTCAATTGTAAAAATCTACACAATTATGTAGCTTTAGTCCTAATTAAAATGTACCCAAAGACTCCATGAGACCCCATGTTAGGTGGCCTTAACTACTTTGTACTTACATCAAAAAATAAGTAAAATGTACTGACTGTGTTTATATTTGCAAAACCCTTTTGCTGATATTGAGGTGGGATATGGGTAAAGTTAGGGACAGATGGGTCACTTTAAGGGTAGGGTTAGGTTTAAGGGTGTAATTATAAATGTAACTACAAAAATGAATTACAGATGTAATTACATGCAGGTCATGTTTAAAATGTAAGTACAGTGTAAAAACATGTATAAACACAATAAGAGCATTGTATCAAATTATTAATTAAAATTTTAGTACATAGTAGTTAAGGCCACCTAATATAAAGTGGTCCCTTGATGAAATCTTGAACTTATTGTTCATTGATTGACTGCTAATTGAACATAATAAAGAAGAACAAACATAATCATTATGTATATAGTACGTTAGCAGCCACATTAGTAGTGTCCTATTTTATTTCTAATGAATCAAGCTGAGGTTAAGTGCCTTATTCAAGGGATCAGTGATTATTATTAATAATCATTATCATGGCTTGCTCCTTGCGTAGATCAGACTAGCAACTTTCTGATTACAATACATGCTACTTGTAGCAAAAACAATATTTTTTAATATTTAGCTACATTTTGCTGTTTAGAGTTTAAAAATTCCCACTCAGTTAAAACTGGAGACACTCAGACACACAAAAATCCCAGTTTCACTAGGAAACACTTTAAGTAATGAAAGGGAGTTTAGTGAAATTTAATATTTAATAAAACAACTTGTATTATTTAGTTCATTTTGTGTATATAATATTACAGATTAAAGCAACTTAAATATGAACCTACTTCTGATGATTTTATTGTGTGGCATCATTTTGTCCTGTTGTTCAAACATGATGTCTATCCTTTCTCAGCCATTTTTAAGGTTTTAACCATGGTTTTAACACGTGTATGGCATGGCAGCATTCACACAGTGAAGCAATACTGCCATCTGGTGATATGAAAACAGCTCAGTGGTAGACTCATTGTATTTATTACACCACATACATATAATGTGTAGGTTCGTAATTTATTAGTGCGTTCATAATGAATACTGGAACGTACGCATTTAACTATTCCTGAACTATTCTACTCTTATTTTTAATAACAACATCCTTTTTTAACTGCTGCACATCAGAACACTATTTCCTGGTATCGGTGCCCCAGTACCCGGGCTTCCTTCCTTTCAGAAATCTTTTTCTCACGGTCCTCGCTTAAAAGGTGCGGTCTGTCTTCCCATCGTGAGAACTTTCACACGCGTTTGGCTGACAGCCGTCCGCGACTTACTCTCGCGATGACAAGGTACTCTCTCTCATAGACTCCCATAATAATCGACCGGAAATTCTCGCGTTACTTCAAAACTTTCCCACGCCTGTGCCACCCCCCACCTTCCTGCGTTATTTCTCACAGTGCCCCTCCCCCCTCGTCTAAATGCAGTCTGTTGCAATGTGGTGCGGAGCGGGGGAAATCTCGCGATTGTTGGCGTTATTAGAGAGAGTTGGTGAAGATGGCGCCTGTTGTGACAGGGTAAGCAGCGAAATTATTAACGGACGGGGCATGGAAAAGTCACAACTAAAATAAGTTTTGTCTGTTTGGTCATGGTAACTTGCTTTGGGTTATTTATCTACGACCCCGGCCGTGTGTTTCTGCGCTGGTTTCCCGTTTCTGCGTACTTTTGTGTGATTTTTGAGGTTTTCTACGATGGTCTCTTTTATTCAGTTAGCCACTTAGCTTTTAGTTAGCTGATAGATTTCCAGCAGTTTTCCGTAAACACTGAATGCTACGGAGAGTTAATATTGAACTGTTAACACAGTGAGGTTGTATTGACTGTGTGTTTTGGTACTTTATCATACTTTAAGCTTAAAAATACATGTATTAATTTTGAGCCAACTTGTGAGGTTGGTGCACGAGAGAGAGAGAGAGAGAGAGAGAGAGAGAAAGAGAGAGAGAGAGAGAGAGAGAGAGAGCAGGTTAGCAGATGTTAGCCAGTCTAGTGAGTCCACAAAAGAGACTTGGGGGATTCAAACATTTTCTCTTTGTTAAATGTCAGACTTTTCAGTTAAAGTAGTTTTAGCTAAAAAAATAATAATAAAATTACACTTCTATGTAAAATGCTAGTGCTTCTTTTAACTTTTTATTTTGTCTGTCTCTCAAAACATAGTGAGCTATCTAAGTTAAATAGACAGCTGATTATGCCATCTTATGTACGTTTAAACTTGTTTATCCTGCCACAGAATGTTGTCTAGGTAGGCAGATCCTTAGGCTGTGGCAGCATTATTTGCCAACATTATTGTTATTATTTGCAGGAATAAATAATAAGTGATGTTTGAATTGTCTTGACTGTTTTGTTTTGTAGGAAGTTTGGGGAGCTCCCTCAGCCAAAGCGTTTAACAAGGTAAATGCACTGAGAAGTCCATGTGTAGTTTATCAAATGCATATTAGGGCTGTTACTTTTTATTCGATATTCGAATATGCGTTCAAACATGATGTGAAATATCTGTAATCTAACTATAAATAAACACTCCGGCTTTTAAAGTGTCATGTAGCGCAATTTTTTACAGTCTGGTGCGTTTACATGGAGCACTGTAATCGTTTTAAAAGTCCAATCCGAATGAAATTGCTCTATATAAACACCTCAATTGGAATAATAATGCCCAAACTGAATTAAGATAGATATTCGAATACATTGTTTGATATTTGATATCTGTTCAAATGTTTTTTGTTGTTGTTTTTTTTAAATGACAGCGCTAATGCATATTAGTAAACTAAAGCTGAAACAAGCTTTTCTTTTGTATTGTGTGGTTTTGTAGAGAGGCCATGCGCAACTACTTGAAGGAGAGAGGAGATCAGACAGTGCTCATACTGCATGCAAAAGTCGCACAGAAATCGTACGGCAATGAAAAAAGGTGAGTGATGGTTTAAACATTTATTACACATTCTTCGTCTTATTGTGAGTGATTAATCAGTGCCCAATAGTCCAGTTTAGTCTTTGTTATTCATTCATCAAAATTCTCCTCTATTCATCTGATATCATAAAAAAAAAGAAAATTCTGCCATTAATTACTCACCCTCATGTTGTTCCAACACGTAAGACCTTCGTTCATCTTCGGAAAACACAAATGAAGATCTTTGATGAAATCTGAGAGTTTTCTGACACCTCCATAGACAGCAATGCAATTAACCCTTTCAAGGCCTAGAAAGGTAGTAAAGACATTGTTAAAATAGTTAAAGTAGACTACAGTGGTTCAACCTTTAATTTTATAAAGCGACAAGAATACTTTTTGTGCAATATTTCTTAAAAAAAATGAATAAAATGATGGTTACTTTACATCGACCCCAGTAGAGATGTTAATGGGTTGCAAATATTTACAATTAGGGATGCACTGATCCAATACTCAGTATCGGTATCGGCTCAGATCCGCCATTATTTGCCGGATCGTGTATCAGACAGACAGGACCGATTCAAATTCGATACTCTGCGTATAATATTCTGTTATTGTTAAGCCCCAGTGCCTCACAAAAGGCACAAAACATTATAAAGCATTATCATCAACGATTTGTGCACTATATTAAAAGTGTTCTAAAGCCATTCCATAATTCAATGCGAGTACAGATGAATATTTAAGTCATTAAATTCAAGTTCACGTCAATGCACGCTTCCCTCCGCTGCGGCTGTCAGTCAATCTCCATTTAGCTTTTAAACTGTGTGTCGTGTTCGATTCTCTCCAGATTATTCATTGTTTCTGTTATTATGCTTGATCTGTAGTGCTCTATGGTTTCTCATAAAATGACTTTATCGTGTTACTTTCTACCGGTGTCTGTTATATCACAACACTGGACTTCACATTGTATTGTTCTTCACACAGTAACTGAAATGTTAAACTGTTCAAAATAAACGGCTTATAAGAATACTGCATAGATACACTACGCGTCAATATATCTTGTTTTGAACTTCTCAATGCGGACGGAGACACGGAGGGCGCAGGGACAGGGAATGCGGCGCGCTGTGAGCATGTGACTGTGTTGTTTCATTAATAGTCTTTCTTGTTCTGCCTTATCTATAATATGTTGCTGCCTCATTAAAAAGATGTGCTATACATTTCAAATAAATGTAATTTCTTAGTACATAGGCTATATTTCTATAAATATATTGACTTGTTTTTCATAAATATATTTTATGTAACATTTTACCAGATTTAGAGCTAAACTTATTCACTTTTGTGGTTTCCTTTATTTTTCCCCCACTAAATGTTTAGATTTTATACAATTATTGTGCACTCGTAATTTTGTAATTTAACAAAGTCCAAGAGAATTTTAAGCTTCTGAAGCTGCTGAATTATCCACTAATCTAATTTATTCACAATCTATAGTAGTAGGCTATTTTTGTCATGGATTGTGATTGTATATATCTTTTTTTAATTTTTTATTTTTTATAATGAAGTCTGTATTTAGTTGATTGTGTTTAACTCACAAAAGAGTGATTTTCAATTCAACACACTAACCGTGCGTTCACACCACCGCCGGCGAGAGCGTCAAAATTCGCTCTTGCCGCCCTGACAACGAGGCTGTAGAAAGCTCTGTGGACGTGCTGGCGTTCTGACGTAGATCAAATGTTTTTTTCTTTTTTTAAACTTAAAGAAGCCACAAATCAAACAAGCATGTTGATGCATATACTAACCACAAGAAGGGTATAAATTAACTTCATGAAATCGTTTAAATGTGAAAGTAAGAATTAATTGCATACCCGCTGAACAACGAGCGTTCTAGCGCCTGTAAAATAGTGTTGTGCGACTTCTTAACAAATTACACATCACTATGAATGATCTTGTCATAAATGATAGGGAAACCCACACAGCAATGATCAACCCCTCCTACAATTTGCTTGGGAACTAATGTGGTAGGAACCAAAGTTTGCAGGCCTGCGTTATCTGTATTTCTCTCAAGCGGAGCACTTCTACATTCTGACTGGTTGCCGCCTGTTGCCGCCGAGCATAGCTCATTACCATAAAGTTGAGCTGATTTCAACTCTCCTCGACGCCCAAATCGTCCAAGACGCGCCGATCTCGCTGGAGCTCGCCGCCCGGCTCCCATTGAAAATGAATGACTTCCGGCCAGCTTGCCGCTCTCGCCGCCGGCGGTGTGAACGCACAGTAAGGTTTAGAAATTCTACATAGAAATTTTAAACAAAACTGCATTGGTATCGGATCGGTTTAGTATTGATATCGACCGATACTCGTAATTTTAAATATCAGATCAGTTCTGAAAAAATGGTATCGGTGCATCCCTATTTGCAATCTTGTTAAATTTAATGTTGACAGTAAATTTAAGTTTTGGTTAGGTCCAGTTTATGCATAGCATCTGCACAATAAATGTAAATGAAGGTAGAGTTATGTAAAATCAGATTGAATTGTAAAATCAAATTAAGTTGTTCTTTACTCAGTTCAAATTCTCTTGGACTCTGTTAGATTCTTTTGTCCTCCACCATGTGTGTACCTGATGGGTTGTGGCTGGAAAAAAAAGAAGGAGCAGATGGAGAGAGAGGGCTGTTCGGAGCAAGAATCTCAGCCTTGTGCCTTCATTGGCATTGGAAACAGTGAACAAGAAATGCAGCAGCTCAACTTGGAGGGCAAGGTGCATTATGGATTTTTTTTTTTATGGCAACACATATTGTAACTGATCTTTAAAATATCTTCATCCTCATGTCATTATCCTTGTATTTTGCTTCTGCAGAATTTTTGCACAGCAAAAACGTTATACATTTCTGACTCTGACAAACGTAAGCACTTCATGCTGTCAGTGAAAATGTTCTATGGAAATAGTGCGGATATCGGTGTCTTCCTCAGCAAACGAATCAAGGTCATCTCCAAACCTTCCAAAAAGAAGCAATCACTGAAGAATGCAGACCGTGAGTCAAAATAATTTCTCATTTAAGTCACTAAATGAGTAGATTTGTCCATAATTTTTGCTCAGCTCATTTGTTTAATGTGTTTTAGTGTGCATAGCTTCTGGGACGAAGGTGGCTCTCTTTAACCGCTTGCGGTCTCAGACTGTCAGTACGCGGTACCTTCACGTGGAAGGGGGAAACTTCCATGCTAGTTCACAGCAGTGGGGAGCCTTCTACATTCATCTATGTGAGTCATTCACAACATGTCGGTTGTACTTTTGTTTTACAATGTGTGTACTTACCAAAGAAAGTAGTGGGCAATACAAAGTAACTACATTGGTTAGGTTTAGGGGTAAGTTCAGGGTTAGTACCTAGTTATTACCCAGATAATATCAAGGGGGTAATCTAGCACTCGGGAAGCGTTCCACCCATAGCGGCGGCCATTGCTAACCAAGCCATCACCTGCTGTTAGCATCCCATTGACTCCATTCATTTTTGAGTCACTTTAACAGTGAATAACTTAACGTCTGAGGCGTTTAAAGACTCCATTTGTCCATTGTTTATTTCTAAAGAAACACAACAATGCATAAAAGGCTCCATTACATTGTATCTTACACTATCGCCCCGCAGAAGCTGTTTTTGTAAAAATAGGCTAACGATTGCGTCATAACCAACGCGATTGTCGCACAGTTGAGAAATTACCGTATAGACAGGAGGAGGAGACGCTCAGAAGCAATCTTTTACTGTCTATGAGACCGTCGGGGGGACGTGGAGACATAAAGTCAAGGGAGAAGAATGGGGAGAAGCCCATAGGGAGCCAAAAGCAACGGGACAAAACATTTAAACAACGTGATTCAGATTTCACTTTCCAAAACTACTAAGAACTACAGCTGTCAGACAGGTTGCTCACGTCACATCTATGTCGTCGAGCTCAGTCTGAGCCTGCGCAGTTCGCTCAGCCATCAGGAAGTCATTGCTTCTAATTGATCTCACTTTCCGCCGTTGAAGTCTATGGGAACGCTCTGTCCATTTATTTAACTGTCTATGGTTAATATAATTACAGATCAGTTAATACATGTGGAACCGGACTGTAAAATAAAGTGCTTCCCTTGTGTCTTATTGAACACAATATGCTATATTAAAAATTCCAACAAGGCTTGACATGGAGCCCTAGTGGCAAAGTTCATTACATCTAATAAAAGAATGAGTGAAAGTTTTCGATCTCTTTTAATTTTTGAATCTGCTGATTTGTTTGCTTATTAATTATGAATTGGTCATTTTTAATTTCAGTGGATGATGATGAGTCAGAGGGAGAAGAGTTTACAGTCAGAGACGGTTACATCCATTACGGTCAGACGGTGAAGCTGGTGTGCTCTGTGACAGGCATGGCTCTACCCCGACTGGTAAGCGCTTATCCACTTTAATGTTCATGATCATTGTTGATTATAAGGGCAGGGCTAAGAAAGTATGTCCTGTTCAATCATGGAATGATGTATATAGTTGTGTCACTCTGAATTGATGTCATATGTTTGTGTAATGCTGTGGATATTGCAAGTGAAATGTTGCATGTTTGTGTGTAGATTATCCGTAAAGTGGACAAGCAGACAGCGCTAATGGATGCTGACGATCCTGTGTCCCAACTACATAAATGTGCCTTCTACCTTAAAGACACAGAGAGGATGTATCTCTGCCTGTCACAGGAAAGGATAATTCAGTTCCAGGTCAGTCCACTGGTACAGAAAGTTTATTAGATTAATACAGTTAAGTCTAATAAGTCTTTCAAATAAGTCTTTAACTTAGTCTTATTAGATCTGATAATTATATTTGGAATGTTTTTGCCACATAGATGTGAAAAAATGCACTATAATTGATGAAAACTTTACATCTCTGTTAGAATTACAATGAAAATAAAACTTACTCTTCTCTCTTACTCTATAATCTTTTTTAATGGTAAACAATTAAAATGTTGTTCTCTTAACACTGAACTACTCTCAGGCCACACCCTGTCCCAAAGAAACAAACAAAGAAATGATCAATGATGGGGCGTCATGGACAATCATCAGCACAGACAAAGCAGAGTACACTTTCTATGAGGGCATGGGCCCTGTACCTTCACCTGTCACACCCGTGCCTGTTGTTGAGAGCTTACAGGTAATGCACATAGTCACAGTCAAGTTCTTTAAAGGTGCTGTGAGCAATCCCAGGTGCTTTAATAATATCAGCACATAACATTGATGGCTATGTTACATTACAATTGTTTTTTATTAAAAAGGGCGTGTCATCATATCTGTTAGAAAGTAACCTTGAACCCTGAATGTTGTAGCTGAATGGAGGAGGAGATGTTGCCATGCTGGAACTGACAGGACAGAACTTCACACCTAACCTCAGAGTCTGGTTTGGAGATGTGGAGGCAGACACTATGTACAGGTGAAATCAACACACCAACCACAGTGCTGTACAGTTAAGAAAATAGATAAAATATCTACAGTTAAATCAGGAATGCCATAAATGAGTTGGATTCATGCTATCATTGAGGTGTAATGGGATGATTAGTATTAGTACTAGTATGCATACAATTATTGCCATTTGTTTACCTTTTATTAAAACATAAACTATTGTAGCTGCACTATCAAGACAAAAAAAGAAAGACTAAAGGCCCAAATATACTTTAAGTGAAATTGAAGAACAAACTGGTGTGATGTCTTTTTGAACAAAATCAGGCCAAAACAAAGTTTGATCAAGCAACTAAAACCTCTTTCCTAGTCTAACACTTAAGACTCAAATGTAGAGTGGATCAAGCATTTTCTGTGGTTGGGCCACGGTTATGGAACAACCAGCCCTTAGAGATCAGAGTGGCACCTTGCCTGACAAATTTTAAGTCTCTTTTAAAAACTTATTTGTATTCTCTGGTGTATTGATTTTGTTTTTTTGTCAATATCTTAAGTGTGTATATTTAGGATTTGTATTTAGATTTTTTACAGCACATTGGTCATTCTTGTGGCTGTTTTTATACATTAAATGCATATAAAATGTGCTTTTATAAATTAAATAAACTTGAAACTTGGTTGGTGTTTAAAACAGCTTGCCAAAGCTTTCTGGAAAAGTTTACTCTGGCTGTTAAACACCTTTGAACTACTATTGGTTTGAGTCGATTATATAATAGATAGGTGTACTCTTGAGACTCCCGACTTCTTTGGTGTAAAAATCTTGATTGGCATGAAGTTAATTTCTTGTGTTTAGTCCATCGAGGTCAGATGACCAACAGTAAAAAAAAAAAGAAACATGTAAACACACTGGAGAGACACTGACATGGTTATTTGTGAAAATGTCTCGGTTACGACTAACCTTAGTTCCCTGAATATGGGAACGAGAGGCTGTCATCGCATTGGCAAGCAGTTCCCAATGCGGTGACACAGAGTGAGTTCCCATGAAAGGGAATTGCTTGCTATTGTATAAAGTGCTATATAAATAAACCTAATGTGACTTTACTGGAGTGCCGAGTTGCATATTGCACATCGCTAAAATCAGATGCATTCTTAACTGCTGTTTTCTCACTGCTGTCATTTTCATTGATTATTTTACTATTGAAAGGAAGGCATGCAGCACATATTTACATATTCATCTGAATGCCGCTCTCAGCAATGTGGGCGGCGTTGGATTACTCAGATATTTTGAACTTTGATTCACCTCTAAGCGAAAAATGAAAATACACTTTGGTCTGAGTATGTCAGGGCCTTCAACGATTTGGAATATAGCTCGTATCAGTAGAAACCTGGAAGTATATATTGGAATGATCATGCCCCTGAGACGGATTTATGTATTTTATTTCTTGAAAAAATCTTCCAGTGACGCAAATATCGTCATTTTATGAGGCTAAAGACTACAGCCAGTAGAAGGAGCTAGAAGTTCCACATTTTCAACCAACCCATGGGGAGTGGGATCTAATTCACAGCGCTCGGCTTGGCAGCTGCAGGCATTCATGTAAAAGCAAAGTGAGCGTTTCAATTTTTTAAATAAATTTCTATGAAAATTAAGCTTCCAAATGAACTGAAAACGCGCCAGACTGAACATGCGCTGTGAATTTATGCTGCTGCCGCGCTTGCCTCAGCTCTTAAAAGTGATCTAGTAAACTAGTAGCGGTGGCTTCGTAGGGGAGCGAAACAAATGCATTCTGAGAGTTGTTGTCTTTCATCCACAAGCCAAAAATACATTTTCTGTCTTTTCTCAGTCTAGAAGGCACCAAATTCAAAAATAATTCCACATTTCTACTACAGTACACACAGAAAAATAGGGTGTCAAAATTGTACCTTTAGGGGTACAACAGCTTGTCGCTGGGGCAGTACCCTTAAAAGGACATCTTTGTACCTGTTTTACTCCTGAAAGGTGCATATTAGTAACTTTGAGTACAAATGCGTACCTCAAGGTACTACTATGAACCTTTTTGTGGTAAAAATGTTACAACGTTGTCCTTTTAAGGGTACTGCCCCAGCGACAAGCTGTTGTACCCCTAAAGGTACACCCTATTTTTCTGTGTGTAATGACCCAGTTTAAATACAAAGTGTAACGCTAAATCACTGAAGTAACCCTTTAAAAACGTATTCAAAGTTCTTGTATAATTTGATTTTGAAAACTTTGCAGATACCCTGTTATTTATATATATATATAGGTCCTTCTAAAAAAAATTAGCATATTGTGATAAAGTTCATTATTTTCCATAATGATAAAAATTAAACATATATTTTAGATTGTTTTAATACTGATGATTTTGGCATACAGCTCATGAAAACCCAAAATTCCTATCTCAAAATTAGCATATCATGAAAAGTTTCTCTAAACGAGCTATTAACCTAATCATCTGAATCAACTAATTAACTCTAAACACCTGCAAAAGTTTCCTGAGGCTTTTAAAAACTCCCAGCCTGGTTCATTCCTCAAAACCGCAATCATGGGTAGGACTGCCGACCTGACTGCTGTCCGGAAAGCCATCATTGACACCCTCAAGCGAGAGGGTAAGACACAGAAAGAAATTTCTGAACGAATAGGCTGTTCCCAGAGTGCTGTATCAAGGCACCTCAGTGGGAAGGAAAAATGTATGCAAAAAACGCTGCACAACAAGAAGAGGTGACCGGACCCTGAGGAAGATTGTGGAGAAGGACCGATTCCAGACCTTGGGGGACCTGTGGAAGCAGTGGACTGAATCTGGAGTAGAAACATCCAGAGCCACCGTGCACAGGCGTGTGCAGGAAATGGGCTACATGTGCTGCATTCCCCAGGCCAAGACACTTTTGAGCTACAAAGAAGCAGCACTGGACTGTTGCTCAGTGGTACTTTTTTCGGATGAAAGCAAATTTTGCATGTCATTCGGAAATCAAGTTGCCAGGTCTGGAGGAAGGCCACTATCGAAGCATCCTGGGCCTCCATAACACCTCAGCAGTGCCACAGGCTGATCGCCTCCATGCCACGCCGCATTGAAGCAGTCATTTCTGCAAAAGGATTCCCGACCAAGTATTGAGTGCATAACTGAACATAATTATTTGAAGGTTGACTTTTTTGTATTAAAAACACTTTTCTTTCATTGGTCGGATGAAAAATGCTAATTAAAAAAAATAAAATAATAATTTTGGGTTTTCATGTGCTGTATGCCAAAATCATCAGTATTAAAACAATAAAAGACCTGACAGATATCAGTTGGTGTGCAATGAATCTAAAATATATGAAAGTTTATTTTTTATCATTACATTATGGAAAATAATGAACTTTATCACAATATGCTAATTTTTTTAGAAGGACCTGTGTGTGTGTGTGTGTATATATATATATATTATTCAGAGTGTCTAGTACATAAATGTCAGTAATGCTTAAGTACGGCCCCTTCTCCCGCAGGTGTGGCGAAAGTGTGCTCTGCGTTGTTCCTGACATCTCTGCGTTCCGTGAGGGGTGGCGTTGGGTCCGGCAGCCAGTGCAGGTTCCTGTGACTTTGGTCCGTAATGACGGCATCATCTACTCCACGGCTTTGACATTTACCTACACGCCAGAGCCGGGACCGCGTCCTCACTGCAGCGCTGCGGGAGCTATACTGCGGGCCAACAGCAACTCCTCCACCTCACCATCTTCATCCTCCAGCCTACTGCTGCAGTCAGCTGTTGACAGCCAGGCGGGATACGCAGCAGCAGGGAGCGTGTCTTCATCTTCCTCTTCCTCAGCTATGTCTGTCTCCTAACCTGGGAATCTTGGTGCGCGTTTGCGTGTGTGAGTAAGTGAACCTTTGTGAGAGATGGTGATTTGTCAGTTCGTAGACTTCCTGCAAAGATTCATGGGATACTTATTACAAAAACGGATAATGGTGCCACGTAGAGAGAAGCAAAAGAGAGACAAGACTTCACACAAAGACTGGACAAAACAAATGAAGGCATCTCTTTTCTTTTCTCTCTCTTTATTGCGGTTCTTTTTCAATCTGTTTCCTCATGTCAGAGGAAGTGGCAACAGAAGTGATGTGTGCCGTGGATCAAGATGCCACAGGATCAATGCATTAGCCTTACATGAAAAGAAAAAACAGTCAAAAAAACAAAAAAAACACCTTCTCTTCAAAACAAAGCCCTTTCTGTGTAAGTGCGGGATGGAAATGGCTTTGCGAGATGTTTTCTACTAAAGGGCTTAATGCACTGTTTCGCCAGGCTTGGAAGAAAAGTTATCATAGTAATATAGTTTTTACGGACCAAGGAATATTATTATTATTATTATTATTATTATTTTTATTGATATATAATTTTATAAGCTTTAGCTAAGGTACATTTTTCACCTTTTTAAGTTTTATAACATATAGTAAACTTTTGTTACCAAATAGTTTTGTATATTTCTTGTGAGCATTTGGGCTCAGAAGGAAGAGGTTCATGTGTTTTGAAAGCCTGAACTCATAGCTGCCTTTACTCGTCTTGGCTAATGCCTTAAGTCTTTTGGAGTTTCACCAGACCCTTGTCTCTTTTGTAATATTTTTTTGTCATGTATATTAGTAATTTCCCCAATCTTCTCTCTCTCTCGCTCTCTCTCTCGCTCTCTCTCTCTCTGTCTCGCTCTCTGGCTCTCTCGCTCTCTCTCTCTCTCTCTCTGTCTCGCTCTCTCTCTCCACTAAACCAAGGTGTAATATTGATGCCATTATTTGCGAATTTGGGAGAAGGTGACTTCGGCTTTGTTAAACTTTTCTCATATGATGTCTTTAACACAAAAGCTTTAACTGACTTTGCTGGTAGGCCTTACGTGCCATATACTCATCAGATGCGCGTAGCCATTGATCTGGCCCTTTTTCTTTGGCTACAGATGTTCAAACTGCCAACATAAATATATCCCACACCAAATGGATTACCTTTAGTTGAAAATAAGCGCACATAATCCTTTTGTTGCTTTGTTTGGGGGGTCAACGGTTTTCTAATGAATTGGTTTATTCAAATCCTGTGGTAGGGAATGACTGTACTGGTCTCGTTTGCATATCATTCATGCTTTCAGTGTCATGATTATTGTTAGTATCTTACTAAAATCAGTGTGTAGGAAAATTGCTGCTTTGTTGTCATGTGGTTAAACCATATAGAGAAGGGATTGTGGATAATCTGTAAGTACAGCTACAAGCAGCCCTGACTGTTTTTTTGGCTAGGAAAGTTTGGATTCTCTGTGCATCTAAATATGCATGTGCAAAATGACTTATTTTCAGAACCAACCAATTAGTGGTTTGCCTGACTGACTAATTGGTCTTATAGAAGCGGTGTAAATCTTTGTAATTAGGTTGGTCTCCCGTTCAGCTTACCCTGATCAGACGTTTTTCTTAGTTTACATAAGGTGTGCTCTTGTGTTTGAAAACGGCTAGATGGAGCATAACCGGAAAAAATTGCTTTAAATGTATTTAGCTAACCATTTTTAACTGAATGTGGCATTTAGTTAAAAACAACACTCATACTGGGATGCTCAAATGGATTTTTAAATGTGTATGGTTGTACTAAAAATCTAGATAAACTAGTCAGCCTCACTAAATGATTAGTTTGTCTTTGCTTGTAGTCAACTAGCATATCGGTGTCAAGCTGTAAAAAGCACTTATTGCATTGCTGCGTGAAGATGTTTGATTTGTAGGGTACAGAAAACAGAATCTTATCCTACCTTTTATATGTTTTGAATTATGAAACTGCAGAAGTGACAGCCTTAATGTACATAAAATGACCCCTATTATTAATTGACAATGCCACAATTTTCTTTGGTTGTTTAAAATGTTCAGTACCAAATGTTCACTTCTGTAATAGCTGTAGTCTAAAGTAAACTAAAAACGAGGCCTTAAACCACTACTGCTTGATTACAGGATCTGGTGGTAAGATATTACACTACAAATTGTGCTCTTTTGTAAAAGGACATAATTTAAAAAAAATACTTTTTCAATATAAGTCACAGGGGAAAAGTCATCTCAAATCTGCTTTCTGTGCATCTTTTGTTTCTTATTTTGTTGTCCTGTTTAAATACCCCCCCCCCCCACACCACCACCACCACCACTCAAATGTATATGCATATGCATCAGAGAGAAAGAGACTCATGAAATGGTGTGCTTTGCTTCCAATTGGTATGCAATGGGATTTATCTAGGAACAGAAGTCATTCCTCAATGGGTTTGGTTCTTTTAATTTATCAGGTCTTCCATGGCTGATATTAATATACGAGTGTGTCTAAATGTTATATTGATCATTTGATATAATTTTTTTTATTGTATAATATTATGAAATTATATTAATGGTTATGTTAAAATTTCAAATTTTCTTCCATGATTGAGGGTAAATTACTATGAAAAGTCTTTTTTTACCTCACTCCTTTAAAAAAAGTTTTTTTTTTTTTAACTATCAGGCCTTCCCAAAGAAATAAAAGCCAAAACCCAGTAATTCTTGCAAAGCAATTAACTTGCGTGAGATAACGATCGTGGGATATTTCATTCAATTGCTCAATCAGGGAAGAATATTAAACCATATCATCACATGGAAGTGCCGAAATAGAAACTGCCAAATCTAAAGGTCAAATTGTGAAGGTAATGCAACCTTTCCATATATGTTTTCAGTGTTATTTTTTTTTAATTTTTTTGTCTTGTATCCCGCTGTCTTCCAGGGTGTTTGAATCAGAGGATCTGAATGGTTAATTTCAAGACTAACCATGTTGAGTTTCATTATTACTATCACATAAGTTAGTAAGTTTGCCTGTCACATGTGCCACTGTGCTTACATTGAGCAGAAACTATAGTGTATTAGATCACTGTTATCTTTGTCGATTTTGTCTGTAGAAAAAAAAGGTGAGAATTGGTGTCTGTTTTCTCAACTGTTTCAAAGGATTGTTTTACATTTTGGAAGTTACCAGCCTTTGTCAAATGGCTACCAGCCATTCTGATTTTGAGTGCATGCTCTCTTAGCAGATTTGAACTGTATTGGTGCTGTCTAACTCCTAAAGGGCCAGTGTATCTATTGCTTTTGGAATGGATCACTAAACACTGTAATAGTTTCAAAAAGTGTCAAGCTGTTCATTTATTTTAGTTTTTACGGTGCTTAATTGAGGGCATAATACAAAACCATCAAGGAAATGTGGTACAGAGATTGCAATACTGTCATATGACCACTGCTATAAGGGATGGTTCAGCCAAAAACATCTGATGTTTTTTCACTCATGCCGTTTCCAAGCACTGCACAGTTTAGAGGTCCCCCTAATGATTAGGGCCTAATCAAGCATAACGGATGCAACTTATCAGCTTAAAGATTTCAAGGCTGCATTTAAATCCACTTTTCGACATGCACTAACAAACTTCCCTAAGCAGTTCAATTTGGGAGGAACCCCACCACAATTTCTAATGTGCTTTCAATTTCTAGTGAAAGGGAACTTTATTTTGACACGGGGAGCGACGAACGAGTCCAGAGTGTAGGCACTTCAGGCAGATCCATAGACAACAATGCAAAACTTAATTTATCCACACCTTAAATAATTCAAACGATTGACGGAAAATAAGCTTACAGCTGTTTATTCAGCAGTATAGAATTATTTTATATATATATATTTGTTTTTTTTGTTTTTAGAAAGTAGACATCAGAATCAAGTGATCAAGGACTTGGGTGTCCCGCTTCCCCCAGAAGTGGGCACTCATGTAATGTAAGCAATGCTGTACATAAACTAACTATAAACTATCCTTTTAAACACAGCCCAAGAGCTCAGATACGTGTGTCAGATAAGAAGGATATCCAAAATGTGCAGTGTTGGGAACCACTGTCCAACAGAATAGCTTTTTGCTGTGGGGGAATCCTTGGTTTAGTCATGCAGTGCTGCTTGTAAGCAGCACAGGAAACACCATATTAGTGTGTTGGAATGATACCGACTGTTTACCACTCTCATTGGTCGCAATGTAAATTGAGATGCAAATCTTTACAGTAGTGAAGTGGGTTGTGTGTCAACAACAGATCGGCCCTCAATACTGCTAAAACTCTTAAAATGACAGTGATTCTGCAGGCGAATCCCATAAATTCTTCTCCAACCATCTCTAAACATAAACCGATGGGACAGAAACATCTCAACCTCTTCTCCTCAACAAAAATCATCAGTTTATTATACCCATGTTTAAAAACAACAGGATAATTGTGTGCCAAATGATACAGCATATGAGAAGCAAAGCCTACAGAATGTTTTTTTTTTTTTACATTAGATTGATGACAAAAACAATGGCCACGAGGGGCAGAAATGAGATAGTGTTTCATTTGAAGTGAGTTTGCCCTGAATTACAATGACAGACACCTGTCACTTGTGCATGTTTCAAGTGCCAAACGTTTCCCCCACTGCTTGGCATCCACTCGCTCATGGCCCAGTTTTATTATTAGACCTTATGGGGTTGTTGAGATGTAACCTGAAACTTTCTTTCTGTTGCTGTTTCTGAGTGTACGAGTCTCCAACCATGGTAATCTGATAGGGCTCTAAATTTAATTCTGAGAACAAAATTAAGTTTGTACTGCAGTCGACCTGATATGAGAGAGTAAATGTGTAGGGTTTATTTTACTCTGAAAGCCCACAAATTGAAGACTTTTGATGAATGCCTATTAATTAACATTGTTTATTATTGTATGGCTATAATTTCATAATTATATAATTGTTATTGCAGTAAATTACATTTTACCATCCAGTGTTTTATTTAAAGAGATCTTCACATTATAAATATATATATATATATATATATTTTAACAGTTTTTGTCTGTTTAATTTGGAAGTCAGTAGGGTCCAAAACAACAATGTAATCACAAATAAATAATAGGCTGTAAAACAAATAGGCTACTATCAAAGTACTTTAGTCAACATGTCTTCTTAGACATTTTTCTTATAATCCCAACAAAAATATTTTTAAAAAATTCACAAATGAAACTTTTCATTATACTTTCAATGTATTCAAGTATTTTTTTTAATTTAGTAATTTAGCCTTAATTATAAATATTTTACTAGCCTATATCATTTATTTCAATTGGTTAGTGCTCAAGTTAGCCTACTTTTTAATGTTCTTGGAGCGCCTAATCACGTTAACTGATAAAATATTCATATCGCAACGTCTACCTCTCAGCAAATCAGTTTAGCTACTTGCCAAGCGCCACGCAATCTAATTAATATTCATGAGCCAGGCGTCGCTTAAGGATTAGTAAAGCTTTTGGCGCTGGAAGAGCAGACTCATGCACAATACGAGGAGCATACAAAGTTTGGTGACATTTAGAAACTGGAACACTTTTATTGGACACGCATTATCCAAACTTTTCCGGAGAGAAGTACTATCGTAACACAAGGAACCTGACTTTCAGAAGGACTTCTATTCTTTGTCATCGTATTTTTTATTTCTAACGCCGTTTTGAAAGTGGAACGTTCTTTCTTTGGAATTGTTTTTTAACAGTCATTGTTATTATTCTGTTAACTTTGTTCCGCCATTTCGTTGGAATGTAACAACAACAAAAACTTAATTGGCAAAACCAGATTTTGGGATGTATCTACCTTTTTTAAATTATGTGACTTATGCTTTGGAGTTGTAATCAATCATTTCGAGCAGTTTTTATGTTATTTTTGTGATTTATTTTTTGAAATGTCCACACTGTTTCTTTTCTAACCGGCAAGGCGATACCTTTTCTTGGAGCTGGAGCTGTTTATAGCATCACTATCACGTAACGTTGCATTTGGACGCACATATGTTTTTTAAATCATAGCCAGTAAGTGGCACTTGAACCCTGCGATGCAAACCTTCTGCCTCACCGTTCTGCTTGTGCTGCGCGGGCTGATCATCTGCGTCTGTTCCAGCGATGAAGCCCACACTGGACTGTACAAGGACACAACTGTGACTTCAACAGGCACGTGTGCACGACCAAATTATGTTAATATTCATAATGCTTTTAAAGTTAATAGTAGCCTCAGAATGCTCCCTCCATTATCTTGTTATTTACAGCAGCAATAATATCAAGAGCAATTATACAGAAACTGCAGCTTCACAAAATAATTGCATATTAATAATTGTACTGTTGCTCAGTCTCTTGGGAGATTGTGCTGAGTAATAAAATATTAATTAACATTAAATAATATATAGTAATTTGGTATATTTCCTGTGATTAAAAAACACCACCACCACCAAAATAATAATAATAATAATAATTTATCATGTCAAATGTGTAGGCGATGGACTGCAATATAAAGTTACCATAATGACAATCATTTGAATATTCTTAATTCAGAGTACGATTAAAAACGGACACATTAGACATTTTATACACTCAAAGCATTGAACTATAAAATTAAAGCGGTGTTGTCAGATAATTTTGTCATAGAATACATCAACATAATTCATATTAAAATATGTTCAAATCAAATCTGAACCCACATGACACATTGTAAAATTTCTGCAAAATTTTCTTTTAAAAGACATTGCTGATTTGGAGAAACAACCAAGATATGAAAGAGATCTCATAGTTGATGGTTTCTTGTGGTTACCAGAGGTGGGTAGAGTAGCCAAAATCTTTACTCAAGTAAAAGTACAAGTACTTACGGAAATATTTACTCAAGTAAAAGTAAAAGTAACAACCGTAATAGTTACTTGAGTACGAGTAAAAAAGTATTAGATGAAAAAACTACTCAAGTACTTAGTTACTAGTTACTTTCGATCTGATTGATAAGATCCAAAAACCCTGAATTTCAGACTACTTAGAGAGATTTCACACACCTCCAAATATATATATATATATGTGTGTGTGTGTGTGTGTGTGTGTGTTTAATGGTTAAATAGTGTAAATTAATGGTGTGCTGGGCTAACCACAGCTCTTTTTAAAACATACTTTGTTCTTATATTTTTATAAGTATATGCATTCTTAAAAATACAGTCCCATTTTTAAACGTATGTATACACTGCAGACTGTTGTCTGTCCGGATATGTGTATAAATGCAAGATGTCACATTAGGCTATTCAATTTGTTTCGTTTTTAGCCTGATCTCATCAGTACCTATGGCAACGTTTTTGCAAACCACAAAATATGTACCAATACGTACATATTGCGACAGTTTCAAAGTGAAATGTCCACTGGGTGGCGCTAAAAGATTATTTTTTTCCAGAACAGATTTGCGTGAATCTGACATGTTTTGTTACGTTGTGTTTTTAACCTAGCCTACACCCACACTAAACCTACCCGAAAGTGTTAACAAAAGCAAATGTGACAACAATAAAATTGTGTCCATGTATTTTTAGCTTGTGTTTAGAACTCGTCTTTGAGCTCTTTTATCATGACTCGTTCTTCATGGGGTTCGTTCTCAAGCTTTTCGCATTGCAAATACAAATCTGTATCAGCTGAGCTATCGAGCAAGTCTGGTGAATCAGAAAAGCAGAACATGGAGCTGTGACGCAAAATTCAAAATGTTTTACAAACCATAGACTAACAAAAAATGCAGTTTTTCTGATAGTGTTCATTTCTGTTGGAATTCCTGCAGTGCAGGGGCGTAACTATAGACAGTGCAGGCAGTGCAGCCGCACTGGGGCCCGTGCGGCAGGGGGGCCCGCAGCGCACACGGGCCCATGCCCACATTGCAAACGTGCCCCTGGCGACAAAGTGACTCCGCAGAATATTGTGACACTCACATTTCAAATGAAAAACACTGGTTTCAGATTTCACACGACTGTCGCGCTCTACCGTCACGCTTAGGATAGGCTACTGACCACCTTTTTCAGCATGTGAGCGGAGCACAGTTGCGTGACGCTCCGCTAGATATTCTGCTCTATGCCAGCGAGCTCCACAATTCACTATAAAATCTGAATTATTTGATTTAAATCTAGCGATTTCAAGCTTTCTTTAGACGTATGTTTCATGTTTATGTCATGTATTCACCGAGTTTCAGATTCTCGCAGATAGAAAGCGTACGTACATTTTTTATTTATTTTACTAAAGCACAAAGTTTTGTTGTTATGTGAGTATACACAAAGAAAAGTAGACAATTAATAGTTTATAATTATGTCTCACATTTATCTGTATGGCCAAAAATTACGGAGTATTGCGAGTTATAGGCTATCCCCCGTCATGACATGAGGGGGAAAAAACAGCCGGTGCGTTCTTCAGCCAGAGGGTTAAAGAAACCGTAGCCTATTTAGTTTCATATTTATGTTTAAATAATAGCCCATAATATAATTTATTATTATTATTATTATTAATTATTATTTTAATTAGGGATGCATCAAATATTCGGCGGAAAATGGACCATGTGCATTCTCGGTGCATTCTTGGCCGAAAGACTTTCATCACCGAAACAATACGTCCGAAATGTGATGACGCAAACAGAAACCGCGACCTGCGTGCTTGTCTAAAGATGTGGTTCATCTCACATCTGATAACGCATCTATGGGTTGTAACTTGAAAATAATACTTTGTTTATGTTTCTCTTGATGGATTCACGCACTGGCTCCTCAGTGATACACTAACACCAGCAATTATGAAAGAAAAACGTGGGCAAACGGTCTCTCTTTATAAACTTTGTTCAATGCATGCGAGTGCTGCCTTAGGTTCGAATATGGACAGTCATTGTAGTGCCAGAAGACGCGAATGAGAACATCTGTCTCTGTGCACTCATCCGGAAGCGCGCAGTCTCACAGCGCGCAAACATTGAGTTCTCTTTCAAGTCTTGCGTTTGAACGGACAAACTCACAAAAAAAGTAGCCTATGTCAACATGTCCATCTTGATGAGTCTCTAGTAATATTGTGATCTACTTTTTTGGCCTTCAGAACATCTTAAACTGCACATATGCAGATCCTAGAAATCTAAATTTTCTCGGGGGAGCCCCCAACCCCCCTAAATAACTCACATTTGGAATCTTACTGATTATAAAAGAGTGTATTTTTTACAATTAAGGGATGTAGGCCCTACGGTGACACAGAATGAGCCATTAATATTTGATTTGTAAATAATAATAAACAACCGATATCCTGATATAGAAATGAAACCTAAACCTAAAGTGTTACATACTAGGTTAGGGGGGGCCTAACTGCATAGCCTGCACTGGGGCCCATCATTAGTAAGTTACGCCACTGCTGCAGTGTGTATTGGTACGTATTTTGTGGTTTGCAAAAACATTGTCACAGGTACATTTTGCCAATGAGGTTGCTCGTTTTATGAGAAAAAAAAGATATGTAAATGTGCAGATGTGAACGTTTGTTTGTGGACGTGTGTTCGGAGGATTCAAACGATTTGTCAATGCTTGCACAAGAGCGCATATGAGGAAAACACTCGGACAGTGTGTGAAATAGTATTACAATAAAGGAAAAGTGCCCATAGTTACCAATTTACCATTAACAGTGTTCAAATATAGGCATCATTGTTACACTTACCACTGCTCTCTCAGGTTGGAGCTGGAATTATTGTATGCTGAGATGTCAGTTCATATTGGTGCACACAGCATGCATTAAATTATGAAACTGTTCTTTTTGACATCTTTGACTGAAAACAGGCTGAACTTGAGGCCACGTACGGATGATCTGCCGTAGCTCACACACATCTCCCTCTGCTTCGGCCATCATCTTCTGACTAAATCGCGCGCTAATTTTATGCGGGTGATGCGTATCCACCTCTCGCGAAGCAGCCTCTCCAACGTTTCGCGAGACTTGCGAACAAGTCATAACTTATTTTAAAATATATAATTAATTATCACCATTGAAAGTAGCGGAGGAACGCCACCGAATGTAACTAAGTAAAAGTACAGTTTTTTCACAAGAAATGTACTTGAGTAAAAGTAAAAGTACCCATTTTTAAATATACTCTAAAAGTACAAGTTACCCAAAAAATGTACTCAAGTAAATGTAACGAAGTAAATGTAATTCGTTACTACCCACCTCTGGTGGTTACACACAGAAGAATATGGTGTCAAAATTGTACCTTTAGGGGTACAACAGCTTGTCACTGGGGCTGTACCCTTAAAAGGACATCTTGTACCTTTTTTACTCCTAAAAGGTGCATATTAGTACCTTTGAGTACAAATGCGTACCTTAAGGTACTACTATGAACCTTTTTGTGGTAAAAATGGTACAAAGTTGTCCTTTTAAGGGTACTGCCCCAGCGACAAGCTGTTGTACCCCTAAAGGTACAATTTTGACACCCTATTTTTTTTCTGTGTAAAGATAATGATGACATGTTGACATTACTAGTGTTCACTGCATTGCTTAACTCCTCTGTCCTCTTTTCACCACAGATCCATGTCTGCAAGTGAGCCCTCCGTGTATGACGGAGGCTGACCGCTTCAGTCTGGAAGCTCTTCAACACATCCACAGGGAGATGGATGACGATCAGGATGGATGCATTGAGGTGGAGGAGAGTGTCGAGGTAATCAAGACAGATGTCACAATCACAAGTCAGGAAGAAGTTTCCTCACAAACGAATGTGAATCCTTCAGGGCTTCCGCAACTTCTGGCCAATCAATTTACATAGAAATTTTTAGTCAAAAGGAAAAGGAAAGAGCCGTTTCTAGCTGATGAAATGTTCTATAGCTGATTTTAAATAGAAAATAATATTTTTTAAAAAACGATTTGTAAAAATCTATAGAATTTACATGACTTTTCTAAGCCATTAAACAAGGGGAGCACAATTAATTGAAATAAAACTGAAATCACAATGCGGCATAGTGCTATTATCAAATTGCAAAGGCTGCTAATAAACATTAAATAAATAACAAATTAAATCAATATATGCACTGCATGTTTCATTGAAGTGTGATTTGAAAATAAGACAGCCATAACCGGCTAAAGTCCGGGACCATTTTTTGGGATTTCCGCCCGGATTTGGCCTACCCATATTTAAAAGTCTTCCATACGCACATACAGTTCAAAATGTTGGTGTCATTTTACAGGAAACCCTTTGCAGTTACATAAAACACTGCTAAAAGTCGTAAACATAACGTAAGTATATGTTGTCTAAGCTGTAATAACCCCCCCAAAAAGTAGGGGCTTTTTGAGTTTTTTTTTTTTATACATTTATTTTTGAAAGTGTGTAACTCAGGCCCTGTGTGCTCTAGATTCACTTTGGGCTGTTTCCACTAAATTCCAGAAAATAGTGGAAAAAAGAAGTTTGTCTGTGTCATGTTGTATGCAAGATTTATTCAAACGGGTCTGAAGGGACCCTCCCCTGCTACCCCCCCCCCCCCACCATATACAGTGATATAAATGCAATATTCCAGTGTCATTAATTATTAATTATATATGCTGGAAACAGCCCAAACTGTCTGCAGGGTGCTAGAGCACACAGTGCCTGAGTTACACACTTTCAAAAATTAAAAAATAAAAGAACCTAATTTTTGGGGGGTTATTACAGCTAAGACAACTTATACAACATATAGTACCAGAGCAGTTTAGTGTAAATACATTACTTTGCCTAAAACAAAAAAATGCCAAAGTGATGCATATCTCCAGAAAGTAGAGACTCTAAGCTTTCAAATGGTACCACATATGATGGATAACTAATAATACTGTAAAACTGTCGGTTTAATTTTTGTTAATTACATTTTTAAACCCAACAGTTGGGTTTCTCTTTATTTGACCCAAGCATGGGTTGAAACAACCCAGAATGTTTAGTGTGTGTAATAAAAAATGAAATTATTTTCATTATTATTATATTATGTTTCTCAAATATTTTCTATTTTACTGTGAAATATAGCAAGAGTAATATTTCTTATATTTTGTTTTTATCTAGTGATTTATATAATTTACTTTAGCTAATACTTCATCTAAAATAATGTTTTTAATAATGTCTAAATTATTACTTGTTCAATAAAATCCCTTTAGATAGGTTTGCACTATTTTCAGTTTATTTTGATATTTAAAATAATTCATTTTTGTTCAATGTCATTCAAATATGTTAATATAAAAATATATTTTAAAAATACAGAAACAAAATTATATAATAAATGAAGATTCTGAAACCATTGAAGGAGATCCCATAATAATTTAATATAAATTTACAGTAATAACAATAAATTACAGTTTATTATATGATATGATTAATATCGTATTTTTAAATATGATGCTTTCATTATAAATATGGGGATTATCTCTAAGGTCGATACCCAACTAATATATGATATACCATCTGAATTTTACCATGTCGTGTCATAA
Source organism: Pseudorasbora parva (assembly GCF_024679245.1). Classification (NCBI taxonomy): domain Eukaryota; kingdom Metazoa; phylum Chordata; class Actinopteri; order Cypriniformes; family Gobionidae; genus Pseudorasbora; species Pseudorasbora parva. The sequence continues at coordinate 45,494,816 of NC_090175.1, read as the reverse complement.
ATGGAAAAGTCAGCTAACTATTTATTATCATGTTAATTATTGTGTCTTTAGCCCGAACAGCAGAGGTGCCTTTACCCCAAATACCATACTTTTTACATATATATTCCGTTAATAATAATAAAAAGAAAACTGTTTAATTACCTTGAACAAAACAATTAATAAAATATTAATACTTTTGTCTCAAAATAGATTAAATAATTTTAGCGATTCTCATTTGCTACTTAAATCTACTACATCTTACAATCGCAATCTCCAAAGCATGCAGCCCTAGTTAAAATGTCCTTAAATATATATATTTGGAACAGATGGTTGAGTAGCACGAATGTAGTAGTTGTCAAGGATGTGAACATTCTAAACTCACACTCATTCTAACAAGATCAGCTCTTTACATTTTAGTATGTTTGTGTAAGTGCTAGAGTGTTATTCCAAAGCACCTTTGAGTTCCTCCCCCAAGCCTGTTGGTCAATTTAGAAACACATGTTTCCATCCAACACCTAAGACAAACTGTTCAGGCTTGGCATTGGGAGAGCATAGCAGGGGATGAGTTTCTAAGTAATGTCCTGAAGTGCGTCCATGTCTCTGGCATCAGGTTTCTTTTTCTTGTTGCTATAGAAAAGGTTTAGGTGGCTCAGAGCAGCGAAGAAGCCTGGAATCAAGTGGTGCAGAGACAGATTCCAAGACACATTCACAGACACTTGAGCTCTTTTGATCTTGAATGTTTACTCAGCTGTTGTTTTATGTGTGGTGAGACTGCATTTATAGTATTTGTGAAGGGTGGGTTTCTTGTGTGCTGAAGTTTATTTAAATCAGTCTGTCTTTTGCATCTGCATCTCTTCTTGCTGTAGTTCATCATAGAAGATATGCAGCAGCAACAACAGGCAAACAAGCACAGTAAACTCCATCAAGAGGACCAGCATATCACTTTGGAGGAACTTTGGAGGGGCTGGAAATCTTCTGAGGGTCAGATGGTCTCCATTCATGATTGTGTCTTTCTGCCTCTCCTTTGGTTCTTTTTTTTTACTGCTTTCTTTCTCTCTATCAGTTCATAACTGGACTCAGGAGGATGTCTTGAGGTGGCTACGAGAGTTTGTGGAGTTACCTCAGTATGAAAAGGGCTTCAGAGAGCTGCGTGTCAATGGAAACACCTTGCCCAGGTGAGACAAATGGACTAAACCAACATGGATCTGCAAATCTGAAGGATTTGGAGAGATTTTACTTAATTACATATGTGAAATTTACTTTAAAAATCTGCATGCAAACACTTGCAAAATACATGAGTTAATTTTACTTTTTTTCTTCAGTGCAGCTCCATGAAGTAAGTAACACCACTAATAGTTTCTTGCTTTGAATTTACAGGATTGCTTCCAATGAGCCATCCTTTATGAGTGCTTATCTGAAAATCCAGGACCAGCAACACAAACAAAAACTCAAGCTCAAGGCCCTGGATGTAGTGCTGTTTGGCCCACCTACACGTATGTATACACTTCATATATGCTGACAAAATGTAATGATTTTTTTTATCAGCATTTTGTTCTACATTTAGGATATAAATATTTGTCTCTGAAAATTTAGCTCTTGTACAAAATTGTAGCTGCAGTCGCAGTGATTGGAAATTAGATCATAAAATAATGTATTCCTTGTGGCTTTTTAAAGGTCCCATACTGTGGATTGTCACTATTACTAATGTCTATCATTTAAACACATGTTAAATCAAATATCCATGCAGGCCTGTGGAGAATTTCTCCACAGAATTAATTTCTCACCCTGTAAAATATATTCAGCAGACATCCAGCCAGCATGCGAATTAAACACACAGACATCGTGCCACAGTGTTTCATTGGCTCTCTGACTAAAATCCCCATGTACCTTTGCTCCAGGACCTCCACACAACTGGTTGAAAGACCTGCTTCTGATAGTGTCAATCGTAATGGGGATTGGTGGATGCTGGTTTGCACGAGTACAGAATAAGGCATCTAAAGTACATATTTCAAAGATGATAAAGGACCTGGAAAGCTTGCAGAGAGCTGAACAAAGCCTCAGAGATTTACAGGGGCAGTGAGTACACCTTCTTTACAAACTCCACATTCAGCATTAATTTAAATATTTAAATCAGGATTTTTCACCAAAATAAATAAATTTGTTTGATTTACACCTGATCCAACATTGGATCAGACATTGCTGTCAAACGATTGTGGTTTATCACATCCAAAATAAAGTTTGTGTTTACGTAATAAATGTGTGTGTACTGTTATGCATATATAAATACACATACATGCATATACAAAGAAAGAAATTCATACAGGTTTGGTGAACTATACCTTTAAATGTCAGAAATATATTTATACTGTTCAATAAACATTGTGTTCTTTTATATATATATATATATATATATATATATATATATATATATATATATATATATATATATATATATATATATATATATATATATATATATATATATATATATATATATATATATATATATGTATATATATATAAAAAGGGACAGCTATGATGTCCATTGCAGCTATATATTATTTTGTATATATTATATATTTTATATATTAAATTGCTAAAAATACTATTATAATAATATTTACGGCCCGAGCACCAATGGTGTAGGGACCCTCTTGGAATTGCTCTGTTTATTAGTAAATATTTAATTTTTTTCAATATATAAATCAGCAAAATACAAAAACAACAATCTTCAATACATCAAGCCAAATGTGTGCAAGGCAAAAAAATGACTATATTTGTGATTTAAAAAACGTGAGGTAGTTGACAGCATTATAATATCAGTAGTATTTGTCACTAAACATGGATGGTAACATTTACCTGACACTAAAATAAAAAGGGTCTCTACTGTGTGACCCTTTTAAACTTTAACATATATATAAATATCCTAAATAAAAAATATAATTAATTGTTTTTATACAATTACATTTAAATCCAGGTAATTTACAACAGAAGTAATAAATTCACTAAAATTAGGCTTCTCAAGAAAACATACAAGAGAGGGGGAGACATTGTAGAGCATTTTTCAGAATTTTATGTAACAAACGCTGCATTTTGTATGTTTTTGTAAGGTTGGAAAAGGCTCAGGAAGAGAAGCGCACAGTGGCTGTAGAGAAAAAGAACTTAGAAGAAAAGATGAGGGACGAGATTCAAGGTGCTCAGGAAGAGGCCAATCGCCTGCACAGACTCCGAGATGGAGCTGTGAGTGAACTCAGTCGTCTTCGGTATGCCGAGGAAGAACTTGAACAGGTAAAGATCTGCATTTGTCCCTGGAAAGCATCTCTCAACAAGACTTCGCTACACCCCATGGCTCTCTGTGCTCTTGGTACAGGTACGTGATGCATTGAAGAGGGCAGAGAAAGACATGCAGTCCCTCTGGGCAGTTCCTGAATCTTTGCAGCTGTGGCTACAGCTCACCTATGAGGTGGAGGTCCAGTACTACAACGTCAAGAAGCAAAGTGCGGAACAACAACTTGTCACGGCTAAAGATGAGGTATTAAATTAATGAGTCAGCCGCATGAAATCAAATACAGTGTGAATCATGTTTTCAGGTTTTAATTGTTTTGCCTTTTGAGTTAAAGGGTTACTTCAGCGATTAGCATATGGCTTTGTATCAGTAGAAACCCTGGAGAATATTCAAATTATTGTGCTTTCCCCCCTCATATCTCCCTCAGACGAGAGATTTATGCATTTTATTTCTGGAAAAATTCCTCCTATGATGCAAAATGACGATTTTTGCATCATAGGAGGAATTTTTGCCCAGAGGCTAAAGACTACAGCCAGCAGAGGGAGCCATTTCCGCATGTTTTGAATCTGCGCATGGGGGATGGGAGATTACACTCAGTTTGCAGGGAGAGCTCAGCTTGCATACAGGATCATTTAAACGGAGCTATGGTGTGCAATGTAAGTCTTTTAACTTCTCAAATTCATTTCTATGAAAGTTAAGCTTGCAAAGGCATGAACTGAAAGGCGCCAGACTGAACTCGCGTTGTGAATGTATGCCGCGAATGTAGTCGCGATTACCTCAGCTCTCATTACTCGTGCAGTTAGTGCTCAGTGCTGTGATACTCGCACGGTGACTCACTCATTATATTGAACAGACACGTTCAGTTTTTAATTATAGTGTCTTCTCTAACTCAGTCACAGTAATGAAGTTGGTAGCGTTGGGAATGGCCTCACAGGGCAGCGAAGCATTCTGGGAATTGTAGTCTTTCATCCCCATGGGACAAAAATACATTTTCTGTCTTTTCTCAGTCTAGAAGACACCAAATTCAAAAATAATTTCACATTTCTACTGCATTGATGACCCAGTTTAAATACAGATTCATCTTCCCAGCGCTGAAGTACCCCTTTAATGTATAGAATGTTTCCACAGGCTGAAAAGATCAAGAAAAAAAGGAGTTCACTGTTGGGTACACTACATGTTGCACACAGCTCCTCATTGGATCAAGTGGATCAGAGAATTCTTGAGGCCAAGTAATTAGATTATTCTTATTTATAACTGAATACATAATGCATACAATTTTCAATGTGGATTCAAACAGTTTTGGGTCTACTGTATCAATGCTAAATTTCATATTTCAAAATAAATGTTTAAATTATGAGTACACTAAGTATGGACTTACATTGATCTGGATTTGTATTGTGTTAAAGGAATGCACTAGCAGAGGTGACTGCTTGTCTTCGGGAGCGTCTGCACCGGTGGCAGCAGATTGAGAGCTTGTGTGGTTTTCCTTTAATGAAAAATGCGGGCCTACCCAATCTCACCGCTACACTCTACCCAGATGCCAACTGGATGCTAATGCCCCGGGCTGCGATACAGTCCTATCAAGTACCTGTTTCAGTGGAAGACATGGAGGAAGAAATGCCACAGATTATACCACAGATTCCTGGTTGGTACTTATTTCTTTCCTAGTTTAATGTGTTTTAATTTGTCTGTTTTTGTATCTGTTTGTGAATGGAATCTGTTAATGTTTGGTGTGCTTTCCTAATCACATCGCAGCACTCCACACAATACACGTATGGGAAAAAAAAACATTCTTAGAGCGACATTTTTGGAACATACTTGTAATGCTATTCATATTTACTAAATGTCTTCATAATGTTGTCATAAAAATTGTGCTGTCAAAATTAACGTGTTTACGCAATTAACGCAGCATCTGCTTTTCCTCATCATCCGTTGGCTAGCATCACAATATATGATCACGCTCTTAGTCATGCAAATGCTTTGAAACCATTTAAGCATGGCAAGGCACAAAAAAGAAAAAGAGAAAATCACTCACTGCTCTTGACTGAATAACATTTGTAGTTTTAATAAGGATTACTCTATATTTAATTTATAATTTATGCAGTGAATACTGTGAAGAGTGTGATAGCTGTATTCAATTTCTGTATACAAGCCAGATTCCCAAAAAGTTGGGACACTGTACAAATTGTGAATAAAAAAAGAATGCAATAATTTACAAATCTCATAAACACATATATTTTATTCACAATAGAATATAGATAACATTTCAAATGTCGAAAGTGAGACATTTTGAAATGTCGTGCCAAATATTGGCTCATTTTGGATTTCATGAGAGCTTCACATTCCAAAAAAGTTGGGACAGGTAGCAATAGGAGGCCATAAATGTTAAATGTACACATAAGGAACAGCTGGAGGACCAATCTGCAACTTATTAGGTCAATTGGCAACATGATTTTGTATGAAAAGAGCCTCTCAGAGTGGCAGTGTCTTTCAGAAGTCAAGATGGGCAGAGGATCACCAATTCCCCCAATGTTGTGGCGAAAAATAATGGAACAATATCAGAAAGGAGTTTCTCAAAGAAAAATGGCAAATAATTTGAAGTTATTATCATCTACAGTGCATAATATCTTCCAACGATTTAGAGAATCTTGAACAATCTCTGTGCGTAAGGGTTAAGGCCGGAAAACCATACTGGATGCGCTTAGATGGCACTGCATCACATACAGGAGTGCTATTTTATTGGAAATTACAACATTGGCCCAGGAATACTTCCAGAAAACATTGCCGGTGAACACAATCCACTGTGCCATTGGCTGTTGGCGGCTAAAACTCTATAGGTCAAAAAAGAAGCCATATCTAACCATGATCTAGAAGCGCAGGCGTTTTCTCTGCACCAAGGCTCATTTAATATGGACTGTGAATGTGACTGACTGTGGTCAGACGAATCAAATTTTGAAGTTCTTTTTGGAAAACTGGGACACCATATCATCTAGACTAAAGAGGACAAGGACAACTCAAGTTGTTATCAGCACTCAGTTCAGAAGCCTGCATCTCTGATGGTATAGGGTTGCATGAGTGCATGTGGCATGGGCAGCTTACACATCTGGAAAGTTCTAGAACAACATATGTTCCACTTCCAGACATCGTCTCTTTTAGGGAAGACCTTGCATTTTCCAACATGACAATGCCAGACCACATACTGCATCAATTACAACATCATGGCTGCGTAGAAGAAGGATCTGGGTACTGAAATGGCCATCCTGCAGTCCAGATCTTTCACCCATAGAAAACATTTGGTGCATCATAAAGAGGAAGATGTGACAAAGAAGACCAAAGACAATTGAGCAACTTGAAGCCTGTATTAGACAAGATTGGAACAACATTCCTATTTCTAAACTTGAGCAACTTGTCTCCTCAGTCCCCAGACGCTTGTATACTGTTATTAAAAAGAAGAGGCGATCCTACACAGTGGTAAACATAGCCGTGTCCTAACTTTTTTGAGATGTTTGATGCCATGAAATTTAAAACCAACTTATTTGTCCCTTTAAATCATACATTTTCTCAGTTTAAACATTTGATATGTCATCTATGTTGTATTCTGCATAAAATATTGAAATTGGAAACTTCCACATCATTAGATACTGTGTTTATTTACAATTTGTACAGTGTCCCAACCTTTTTGGACTCGGGTTTGTATTTCCTGCCTGTTAGACCTACCTGAAAATCATAGAGCTCTGTTTACAAGGCTACATGGGTCAAAAACAACAAAAACAATAACTTTTTGTGCATTGTGACGGCACGTAAAAATCTAAACCGGTCTGACTGGGCCAATCGTAATGGCGATACTGGCCTTCTTTCATAAAAAAGGTGCCATTTAACAAATATTTAAAATATAGGTTACTCATGGGCGTCGGAACCATTGTGTGTGGGTGGGACAAGACCCACCCACTTTTTAAGCCCAATGATATTGGACCCACTCACTTTTATCGTCTCTAATTCAGCACATGTCTGCTTACATTGACTACCCCTTAACCGAGAAACTTATTAAGAAACTTATTATTAAACACATGTTAAACACTTTTTTTCCCCTTTTCTAATATTTTCTTTTTTTTTTTATTGAAAATAAATACCTTTCCGATCTGAAATGTGATGGGGAAAGGGAGTAGAGCGAGTGTGGCAAAAGGCAGATTCGATCCTATGCTCGCGATATGCGTCAACTTGATGCCATGCGTCTTACCCCTACTCTATAGCAACATTAAATAATTCAGTGATTTCTGTCATTTTGTCTGGCCCAATCAATTGTTTAGTAAACGGCACTTTTTCTGTCTGGATACGGAGCATAAAAAACATGCAACTTGTTCATTATCTGTGAAACTGTTGATTTCTATGGCAGTTAAATGAATATAGCCTTTTTATTAGACTATTGGTATTGACTGGTTTGAGGTCTTTTTTGGTATAGGAAAGGGATATGGCCTAAAACGCACCATAATGCAGGAATTCACATCTATGAAATCATTTTTTTTTTTCTGGGGGAGAACCCCCAGACCCCCTGCAAAACAATTGCCCCACCTATCATATTTTGCCTTAGCTGCTACTGACCCACCCACTTTTTATTTGCTTCGACGCCCATGAGGTTACTCTCTTTGTTGTTTCTACATTATTTTGGAGAATAAATGTGAAATCATTACAATATAACTTTTTTTACGTTATGTAGGATTTATCATGATTAATATCATAACTTTTTTATCAGTTGACAGCACAAGTTCATGCAACATCCTTTTAATGTTATTTGATGAACGTTCTCATAATGCTTAGAGAAAACTTTCTTAGATCAGCATTCTCTCAACATCTTTGACATTAATCAAGGTTGTAGTTTTGTTTTGAACATTGCAGGGGCTTAAGTGTGAACCATTTAGCAGGATCCCATGGGAAATGTTCCCTCATGAGATTTGTTTGTTTGTTTGCTTATTTGTTTATTTTTACAAAATCGTTTTTAGCATCATCCACATGCAAAGTTGATATTTGAAAGTTGATAACTGCAATAAAGTAATAGCCTAGTTTACTTGTTTACATTTATATTATTTAAGCACCTAAAACCTTTTCAATTTTGACAGAATTTTACTTGAAGAACTTTATTTACAGTTTTTTTTATGTTGAACATGTTAATTGTTAATTTTTTGAATATCATCCAATATCTGAATACCAGGTTTATCCTAATATCTGTCATTATTAACAGAACACATTTTACACATGGGGAAAACCAATTGTTTAGTCAATAATTCAAGAAGGTCCAGACTTTAAAGCTCTTGATTCTAACTTGTATTTGACCTTATGAAAATGTAACACAGTTCTTGTAATTGTTTAACTATTGCATTTAAGGATATACTTACAGTTAAGATCATTGATGACTCTTCTTTATCATACTAATGCCAATGTTAAGTTTTTTCATTTTGAATCTATAACATTTGTTATGAAGCAGTCTACACATATAAACTATACAACATGCAACAGTTGTAATATAATATTTTATCGAAAAATCTATTCCCTTAACAAATTATCTATTATAAATTCTACACAAAGTTAGTCAAAATTTAGCACAATAATATGAATGTGATAAATTCTAGTAAAGGTGATCATGAGTATGATCATGTAGTTTAAAACGAACTCTGAAAAACACTGTTGAAAGTGGATAGGACCGAGCACTAAAACACACTTGTAGCCAGTCAGCAGTAAGGGGCATATAGATTCATGAGGGGGGGAGGTGCCTCTGCTGCATAATGTGTAAATGAATTTGGGGGCGGAACTATCAAGATAGGGGTGTAATAATTTTGGGTAAAGTTGCATTTGTTTATGGGATTTCAAATATGAACAGCATTTCTCAGAAATCTCTTACTGCAACTTTAATGATATTAAAAACTTTCCACATTAAATCCCCCCAGAAATAAACAGTGTAAATTAGGGCTGTCAAAATTAAAGGTCCCGTTCTTCGCATGTTTTGGAAGCTTTGATTATGTTTACAGTGTGCAATATAACATGAGTTCATGTTTCGTGTGTAAAAAAATACAGTATTTTTCACACAATTTACTTATCTGTACAGCGCTGTTTCCTCTGTCCTAAAAACGGCCTGATGATTTCCTTGTTCTATGAAGACCTATGAGATACATAACGAGTTCTGATTGGGCCAGCGCTTCCCGTGTTGTGATTGGACAGCAGCTTAGCGCACTTTGCCCGGAAAGGTCCCGCCTCTTACCATAACGGGGAGATGCAAGCGCTGAATGCGCGCTCTTCTCCATGTGGGAGAGCAACAAGACCACACCCCCTTTTTTGTGTGCTCTTGTGGGCGGAGGGTTAGTCAACAAACGGTTCTAGTGACGTCATTACATCCCTGCACTTCCTGCTGTAGGCTTTGAAAGGGAACTTCTGTTAAATAAAATATCTCGCTTGGCATTGAACTTTGAGCTTTATAATTTTACAGCTATTATTTATGCTCTTACAACAACATTACACACTAACTAAAGTTTGAAAGATGGAATCGCGAAGAACGGGACCTTTAACACATTAATAACGTGTTAATGTAAATTCATTTTAACGGCACTAAATGTATTAATTATTAATACATTTTATTAATAATTAATAAAACATTTATTAACGCAGTGCACATTTTCTGTTTGATCTGTGGTGTAGCTGGAGAAATTGAGATAAGCCATAGTAAAGGATGCAACAGCAAACATTAATAGGGAAAGAAAAGGGTTAACATTAACATTAATATTAGTATTCTAAACCAAAAGTGCAGTTATTGCCTACAAGCTACCATATTTTCTGTTTAACTTTTAGACTCCAGGTCTAAGATACATCCAATATACATTTACAGCTGATAAACATGTGCGATTAAATTATGATTAATCGCAAGCTAATTCATGACAATCATGCGATTAATCACAATTAAATATTTTAATCGATTGACAGCCCTAGTGTTAATACAAAAACATTGTTATTTATTCTAAGACTCGTAATATTAAAATGGATCCAAATTGGATGTATTTTTCTATGTATGGAATATATTTTTAATGTGGTTTATTTAGAACTACCTCTCTTAAAGACACTTTTTCGCGTGTATGCGTGTGAAGATCGGTCGGGAAGAATGGCTGAACCTCGCTTCAGAAATCACTTTAGGTAAGTGTATAAATTAATTGTTTAACTATTTTCTTGAATTATTAGGTCTATGAATTTTGTTGACTTAATTAGTGTTGTCAAAATTACTGGCGCTGTTGAGCAGAATCGTAAACACCTCTGACTGGCCATTGTGCTCACACACTAATCAAATAGGTCTGTGATTGGCTGCAACGACCAGCGCTTCAAACATGTTGTAAATGTACAACAATTACACTTCTCACAGAGTGCTTACACAGATACACACAGAGCATTTGAATGCTGGTGTCTATCCGCCTACCGGTCCGCTGGTTGACCACTGCTTGTGCTTTCAAACGCTCCTGCTCCCACTTTCAAAACCCTTTAAAACACTTCCGTGTGCTTTCAAACGCTCCTGTGTGTTGAACATTGTAGCCAATCACAGGCACATCCGGATAGACACCTGCATTCAAATCCTCCGTGTGTATCTGTCTAACCGCTCTGTTAAAAGTGTCACTGAAAAGTGTCACATTTACAACATGTTTGTGAAGCACTGGTCGTTGTAGCCAATCACAGACCTATTTGATGAGCATGTGAGCACAATGGCCAGTCAGAGGTGTTTACAATTACAGCTCAACAGCGCTCAAAGCGTCACATTTTTAAACTTCAGTACCGATTTGGTATTGCGCTTGGTACTTTTGACAACACTAGTCTTAATCTATCTTTTAATGTTTAAATGTTTATAAGGGCTGCCAAATCGTCACACAATAGGTCTTGGTCAGTCACGTGTGTTTGTTATTTGCAACAGCTTTTGATTTTCTCATGCTTGCAGTGAAAAAATACATCACAAGGCAAAGAGAACACTGACAATGCCCTGACAGACAAGACATAGCAGGTTACTTTTGATAGGAAAACACAAATTTTGTAAATGGTATTACAAATTTAAAAAATGTGGGTTTTGGCACTCTTTAAATTGGAAGTTCCAGAGGGATTTCTTACTCTATTACTAATTATAGTATGAAATAAACATGAATGAACATTAGAAGGTATGTTGGAAGATAAAGTACGACTAGTTATGAAATGTCTATGTCAAACAACATGCCATGTAATGTTACATTTACCTCAGGAAAGCCATTCAATGACTACAAAAAAACTAATTCTAGAAAGTTCACTATATTACACCGTTCAGGCATAACATTATGCCCACTGACAGGTGAAGTGAATAACACTGATTATCTCTTCATCACGCACCTGTTAGTGGGTGGGATATATATAGGCACAAGTGAACATTTTGTCCTCAAAGTTGATGTGTTATTAGCAGGAGAACTGGGCAAGCATAAGGATTTGATCGTGTTTAACAAGGGCCAAATTGTGATGGCTAGATGACTGGGTCAGAGCATAACCAAAACTGCTGCTCTTGTGGGGTGTTCCCGGTCTGCAGTAGTCAGTATCTATCAAAAGTGGCTGAAGGAAGGAACAGTGGTGAACCAGCGACAGGATCATGAGGGGCTGCATAGCTGAAGACCAGTCAGGGTTCCATGCTGACCCCTGGCCACCGCTGAAAGCGCCACCAGCAAGAACGTGAGAATCAGAACTGGACCAAAGAGCAAGGGAAGATGGTGGACTGATATGAGGAATAACATTTTCTTTTAATTCATGTGGATGGCCGGGTGCGTGTGCGTCACTTACCTGGGGAACACATGGCACCAGGATACACTCTGGGAAGAAGGCAAACCGGCAGAGGCAGTGTGATGCTTTGGGCAACTGAACCTTGAGTCCTCCCATCCATGTGGATATTACTTTGCATTGTTGCAGACCATGTACACCCTTTCATGGAAATGGTATTTCCTCTTGACCTCCTAATTCCTCAGATCTTAATCTCCTTAAATGAGCCTTAATGAGCATCCAAGTCCGATCTAGGGAGGCCCCACCTCGTATTTTACAGGACTCAAGGGATCTGCTGCTAACATCTTGGTGCCTGATACCACAGCACACCTTCAGGGGTCTGGTGGAGTCCATGCCTCAATGGGTCAGGGCTGTTTTGCCAGTAAAAGTGGGACCAACACAATATTAGTATTGTTAATCCTAATGTTATGCCTGATTGGTGTATATTCATCATATCTGTACTCTTATTAAAAAGTTATTTTTATTATGTTATTATTATTAAAAACTGCAATTGATGTAATTGTATTCAAACCAGATGTTTATATTAATGTACTTGCTGACAGGGTTCACTGTTTGGTTTACAGCATTAGTTGGGAGAAATGTTTTATTGAGACAAATTAACATGTGTATTGTTATGTACTGATATACATCCAAATATTAATATATATTGTATGTAATATATATTTTATTAAATAATATATTAAAATTAATCATATTAATAATTTAACCATCCCAGCTTTAGTAAACCTTAAATGCATTTATTTATTTATTTGTTTGTTTATTGTTTATTCATTTATTTATTTATTTATTTATTGTGAGGCTTTTATGATTCAATTTCAGTTTCTGATGTAGCCAAACTAGGAATATCTTGTGCTCATCCTATAATAAAAGTGAACCTATATAACCTAATGTAATCTGTTCACTTTACAGGGGGAGCATTCACCTTCTTTGCCCCTCTCTGGTGGAATGAGCTGCCAACATCTGCTGAGACCATCACTTCCTTCAAGAAGCAACTGAAGATACATCTCTTTTACAAGCAGTAAAAGGGCCAGTTCACACAAAATCAGCCATCATAAATCGGTCATCATTCTCTCACCCTCATGTCGTTTCAAATACATTAGACTTTTTTCATCTTCAAAACACAAATTAAGAGTGATAATGCCATAGTAAAACGTATCCATATGAATGAAGTGGTTTAATCCATGTCTTCTGAAAAGGCACGTTACTTTATATAACCAACACAAACGTTAATTGACACAAACATAGAGCGCTTTAAATATGGTAAACGGAAGCTCAAACATGCTTGCTTGGCACGTCAGAACAAACTTCACTGGTTCTTGCTCATCGTGCAGGCACATTTAAGTTTCTATTTACCATATTTTTTTGGATGGACCTGAACAGTGAAGGGAACATAAATATTTTGTTTCATTGTTTTCATTTGTTTCAAGGATAGTATTATGGGTTTGCAATGACATGATAAATGTAAATGATGACAGAATTAATTCTTGTGTGAACTATCCCACAACTTCAAACATACATCTAGTTCACTATGTCTTTGTGAGGACACTCCAGACGTAATGGTTTTTATATTGAATAAACTGTATATTCTATCCTCTTAAACTAGCACTAGCCCTAAATATACCCATCACTTTCTACCCAAAACCTTATGCATTTTTTTAATAACAATGAGTCCGTGTGCATTCAGGTTGAAGTTCCCACTTGGATATACAAACATGAAGCATAATTTTTCTTTGCATTTCACCTCTGAGATTGTTTCCTAGTCTAGCTTTCTAATAAACCTGCCATAAATATTGTTGTCTGTGAGACAAATTGCTTTTGTTCCTCTATTGTAGCTCGCTTTGGATAAATGCATAAATGTACGTGTTATTAATTGCAAAATTTAAAGAATTCCCCTTAGTTTTTATTACAACTAACATTGAGCTGACAGAAATGTTATGTCAGCTTTTGATTTTTATGCTTCAAAATTTCCGTTTGTTCATGTTATAAAATGTTACAAATAAACATTTAAGAACATTGTTTTGTGAGGAAGGAATGTTTTTAATAATAACATTGTATCCTTTCAATAATGTTATAATGATAAGAAAACATTGGACATGTCAACATTTTTAGAATATTAAAATACACTTTCAGAGAATGTTGTACTGACATTATTGTAACCTTTAAATATTGCAATAACGACAAGAAACTGGACATTTTAAAGTTTTAAGAATATTGTAAATAAATGTTCAGAGAATGTTATATTTTGAGTACAAATAATAAGGTTTGGAGAATGTTGTACTAACTTTATTATAACCTTTAAATAACCCTCTAATCACAACAAGAAAACTGTATAATATTAACATTTCAAATCAATGTTCCCACTGTTTTGTTAGCTCTGATTTGTATCCCCTCTCAGGGATTTCTTGTAAGCTTTTACACGTCTTGAAAAAGCCACTGGCAAGTAGTGGCTAAATGAGACTGCAGAGGTTGTCGAGGACATTAAATGTCACTAAGCCAAACACAAAAAACTGATCTACTTCTCTAGTATCATTGTGTAAATACTTGCAAACTATTTGAACTCAGACGTTCCAAATTTTAGATTTTAAATAAAGATTAAAAGAGCTGGTAATGTTGGAAGTCTTGCAGCTGTAATGTAATTTGTTTATAGCCTAGCTATAGCTTTTTCTTATGCTGATTGTATTTAGTCTTCAAAATTCATAAAAGTTCATTTATGGAGATTATCTTGATACAAAATGTGTAGTCGGGAAATTGTATGCATGGTATTGAAAAAACAAATAGATTACAACACATTTCAATAATTTCATTAAGTGTTCAATTTTTTTAGTAACGGGTATTAATTATTCATATATTTTATTTTTCAGTCACAGTTTCCCCTCTGAAATGTTCTCCACGGTCTCTGGTTCGCTCTCGCCGATCTGGGCATATTGTGTCATCCCCTGTCATACTATCACCTGACCCAGACCTCCTGATTCCTATACGATCTCCACTATGCCGATATACAGACGAGGAAGAAGAGCATATCAAATTCTCCACGCTTGTGAAACAGTATGTCAGCCTGGCATTTTGTCTTTTGTTTTAACTGTCACTTTATAAATGATGACAAAATGTTATTCTTTGAGAGAACATCTGCTGAGTGTCCCTCTCTCTGACAGGGAGTCCATGGAAACATCCTCTGAGTCTACAGAGTCTATTGGGTCATCCATCAGAATGTACGGAAGCCTTGATGTCCCTCGGAGAAAATACATTTTCTCTGATAAAATGCCCCGAAAGATCTCGTTGGATGAACAGGACGACAGTCCCTCACGCAAGAGCTCACAGGACGAGATGGATGAGTCTTTGATGGTGAACACCTCAAGGAAAGTATCGCGAGAAGAATTGGACATCGACACTCCGTCAAGAAAGACATCTAGAGAGGAATTAGAAGCCTCCGTGGACCCTCCTAGACAATCAGCTAGAGGAGAAACTGATCTTAGACAATCGGCTAGAGGAGAAACTGAACTTAGACAATCGGCTAGAGGAGAAACCGAAGCTAGCTTTGATTCAAGGAAATTACCCCGGGATCTGTCTATAGATTCCACAATGAGGTACTATTCTACAGAAAAGATGTCCCCAGCAGCGATCGGCATGGACAGTCAAAGACAACGATCACTCAGAGACAGAAAGGATTATAAGGACAGCATTTCCAGAGTTTTACCAAAAGCAGAGCTTGATTCAGATACCTCAAGTGGAACTCGATATTCAGATGCCTTAATGAACGCTTCCATTAAGCACAAAGAAAACCTTGACTTCCAGCGAGGAAGAATGTTTAGGGAAAACTCTTTTGATGCCACCTTTAATAGTTCAATGGAAAGCTCAAAAAAATTTAAGATGTTAGGCAAAACCGATTTATCCAAAGACATCCTTTCACGAATGATGCCGCATGACCAATGTGATGTGTCCGCGGATTTCGAAAGACTAAAAACACGAGACTTTGCCATGGATACTGCTTCGAGGAACATCATAAGAGATGAGTTTGAGAGAAGCCGGTCCTTTAAAGAGTACAGGGAAATTCCCTCAAGAAAACTCTCTCGAGATGAACAAGAGTTTGCGATGGATACACAACGGATACAACGCAAGATGGATAGCTCTGTGGAAACTCCCATTGGTAAATTACAGAGGGAAACCGTGGGTCTATCTGTGGAGGCTCCAAGGCGCAAAATATCACACGAGGAATTTGTGGTTACAAGCTCAGGACACTTTGGTCCACCTGACCTCACCGTGAGCTCCTCAATGCTCTACAAACCAGCCTCAGAGTCGCTCAGCTCGCTAGTGTACGACGGCATTCTAGAAAAGTCCTACGAGAACCCTCTCCTGGCTAGCTCTTGCGATCTCAGTCAAGCGACTTCGGTGTCAGGCTCTTCCCAAAGCCTTCTGGGAAATGAAGTTCAATCTGTAAATTCATCGTCTTTGGAATCTGGGGGTAAAGAAAAGGTCAAGAAGTCTTCTAAGCTCAAGAATTTGTTCAAAAAGAAAAAGGAGAAGGAGAAAGATAAAGACTCTTGACGGTCGACAAGAAGTAGGAATTTAGACACTTTTAAAAGGCCTGAGGCTCTTCAAAATATGCCTTAGAAACTATAACATAAGCAAAGCTAAGCTATTAATTGCACATTTTTCTTTCTTTTTTCATGCAGTTGTGTTCATCATTTGAAATGATTTGCGACTAAATGGATTTGTATAATTCTTGCTTTGATGAACTGATGAGCATATCAACAGATCATTGTTGCATTGAAGAGACAATCACTTAATTCTTAATTCTTATTTATTTGACACTTTTTTGCACAAAAACTCTGAAAAAGCAGAAGGCCGGCAACAGAAGACAAAACCAACCAAAATAATTACTAATGGTTGACTAATATACTGTTAGATGAGCCTATTGTTAATGAATGTGTTTCAGTGTATTGGATTTAATACCAATGAAGCTTTAATGTATTATTTAATACAGACTTAATCCAATTAGGAATTTAGTATAAAATAGGATTATATTGTATTTTAAAATATTGTTCTTAGTCCACATCACTCAAGTTAAAAAGTAGCATTTCATTGACGGAGGAGGATATTTGTATTTATATTAATGATTATATTTGTCATCAACACAGACAAATATTTTTTAGATGTTTAGATTTTTTCTTTTCTTCCTGACATTTTTGACCTTAACCGTACACATATTTTATGACGTATGTAAGTATTTTTTTAAAAGTGTCGGTCTGATTTAGTTGTACTGCACTTTGGGCAACATTTTGTTTTCCAGTGTGCAATAAATTTATTTAAATGTATTTTACTTTTTTTTTAATATTCATTCATATCCTGCTCTTTTTCATTCTGTATGTTCTTGTGCAAAATATAAAATATAAACCTCATTTAAAATGAATGTAAGTCAAAATGTTTAACCTTGCTGGTAATGTACATTCCAGCAGTCAGGAGTGTACAGATCCTTATAACCTGAAAACTGTCAGAAATGAATTGGTTGCTACAATTAACGCTTCTTAGATTAAATTAGTGCCTGGATTTTCCTAAATTTATAACAAATGTCTCTGAATATATTGGACGATGAATATTGCTGAACAATTTTCAAACATATGATCTGAAGCAACAGCAAATAAACAAGATATTCACAAAGACACCTGTAGGCATATTTTTGTTTCCAGATATACACTATATTGCCAAAAGTTTTGAGATGCCTAACTTTACATGCCCATGAAATTGAATGACATCCCATTCTAAATCTGTAGGGTTTAATATGGAGTTGGCCCACCCTTTGCAGCTATAACGGTTTTAACTCTTTTTGGAAGGCTTTCCACAAGGTTTAGGAGTGTGTTTATGGAAATTTTTGACCATTTTTCTAGATGTGCATTCGTGAGGTCAGGCGCTGATGTTAGACGAGAAGGCTTGGCTCACAGTCTCCACTCTAATTCATCCCAAAGGTTTTCTATTGGGTTGAGGTCAGTCAAGTTCCTCCGCACCAAACTCACTCATGTCTTTATGGACCTTACTTTGTACACTGGTGGGCAGTCATGTTGGAACAGGAGGTGGCCATCCCCAAACTGTTTCCACAAAGTTGGGAGCATGAAATATTCCAAAATGTCTTGGTATGCTGAAGCATTAAGAGTTCCTTTCACTGGAACTAAGGGGCCGGGGCCAAGCCCAACCCCTGAAAAAACAACCCCACACAGTAATCACACCGAACTTTACACTGTCTTGGCACAGTGCAGTCAGGCAAGTACCGTTCTCCTGGCAACTGCCAAACCCAGACTCGTCCATCGGATTGCCAGACAGAGAAGCATTTGTCACTCCAGAGAACACCTCTCCACTGCTCTAGAGTCTCAGCTTTACAACCCTGCATCCGACGATGTGCATTGATACGCACTCTTCTTTAGCTAATCTGAAGGCCACACAAAGTTTGGAGGTCTGTAGATATTGACTTTGCAGAAAGTTGGCAGCTTCCGTGCACTGTGTGCCTCAGCATGCTCTGTGATTTTATAAGGCCTACCACTTCATGGCTAGGTGTTCCCGATTGCTTCCACTTTGTTATAATACCACCAACAGTTGACCATGTAATATTTAGCAGTGAGGAAATTCCCTGAATGGCCTTAATGCACAGGTGGGAACCTATCACGATACCACGATTACAACCCATTCTTTCACAAATGTTTGTAGAAGGGCCTGCATGTGTAGGTGCTTTTTTTTTTAATACACCTTTGGCCATGGAAGTGAACACCTAAATTCAATGACTTGAAGGGGTGTCCCAATACTA
Organism: Pseudorasbora parva; assembly: GCF_024679245.1. Classification (NCBI taxonomy): domain Eukaryota; kingdom Metazoa; phylum Chordata; class Actinopteri; order Cypriniformes; family Gobionidae; genus Pseudorasbora; species Pseudorasbora parva. The sequence goes on along the minus strand of NC_090175.1, from coordinate 45,475,947 downwards.
TTGGCAATATAGTGTATAATATGGTCTAATTTGCATGTATGAATTTTTGATAACATCTACATCTAAATCATTTTTTTGTTGTTGTCTAATGACTGCTGTATTGTTTTGAATGAGAAACCACTTTGCTATTTTGAAGTGTCATGAAACTCCTTATTTCAGCAGGGTCGTTTTAGTGTGATGACCCTTTTACTTAAATGTCATGTACACAAACAAACTATGGTTTGTTGTTTATATATAGGTCAGATGATGCTGACTAGTCATATTGAGCTTCAGTGCCCGTTGCATTAAGGCTGCCTCATTTTTGTAAAGTAACCATTCGTTCCATTCCAAAGTTATAAAACAGTTACAACTATTTGCATGTCACAATGAAATTACAGTCAAGTTTATAATGATTACTTTTCAGAAATAGGACATCATTGATGACATATGCAATGTGACCTCCGGAGGACACAGCTTTTGAAATGAGACCGATAGCAGGAAGTCTTCTGCTTTTTTCAAACTAATTTTAGACATTTTTAATGCTGCCAAAAAGGGTGTTTCCAGTATGTTTTGATGATTTCATTCTGTTCACAGGTTCTTGTAAAGTGGTAAATCATGCCACTTTTTTAACCACAATGTTTCCAGTGTTTCTTGAGAATTCATCTATTTAAATGAATCTCTGTGTTGACTAATATATACAGTAGCTGTGTGGGCTTTAATTTTTTTTTTAAAGACATGAGTAATCAATTGCATATTTTTATCTTGCAAAAATAATCTTTTTCCAACAATTCAAGTAAGAATGATCAATTTATTATGAAAAAATTATTGTGGAAAACCACAACCTTCAGATGATCACATTGTGCATGTGTCTGCATTTATAGCTTGATTTGTTTAGGTCACAAACCTGAATGGAAAAATGCTGTTAGGGGATGTTTATGGTGGGAAATTACATTGTATCAGGCCTTATATTAGGGCAATACAGTCTTGTTCAAAATAATAGCAGTGCAATGTGACTAACCAGAATAATCAAGGTTTTTAGTATATTTTTTATTGCTTCGTGGCAAACAAGTTACCAGTAGGTTCAGTAGATTCTCAGAAAACAAATGAAACCCAGCATTCATGATATGCACGCTCTTAAGGCTGTGCAATTGGGCAATTAGTTGAAAGGGGTGTGTTCAAAAAAATAGCAGTGTGGCATTCAATCACTGAGGTCATCAATTTTGGGAAGAAACAGGTGTGAATCAGGTGGCCCCTATTTAAGGATGAAGCCAACACTTGTTGAACATGCATTTGAAAGCTGAGGAAAATGGGTCGTTCAAGACATTGTTCTGAAGAACAGCGTACTTTGATTAAAAAGTTGATTAGAGAGGGGAAAACCTATAAAGAGGTGCAAAAAATGATAGGCTGTTCAGCTAAAATGATCTCCAATGCCTTAAAATGGAGAGCAAAACCAGAGAGACGTGGAAGAAAACGGAAGACAACCATCAAAATGGATAGAATAACCAGAATGGCAAAGGCTCAGCCAATGATCACCTCCAGGATGATCAAAGACAGTCTGGAGTTACCTGTAAGTACTGTGACAGTTAGAAGACGTCTGTGTGAAGCTAATCTATTTTCAAGAATCCCCCGCAAAGTCCCTCTGTTAAAAAAAAGGCATGTGCAGAATTACAATTAGAACTCAGGTTACAATTTGCCAAAGAACACATCAACTGGCCTAAAGAGAAATGGAGGAACATTTTGTGGACTGATGAGAGAAAAATTGTTCTTTTTGGGTCCAAGGGCCACAGGCAGTTTGTGAGACTACCCCCAAACTCTGAATTCAAGCCACAGTACACAGTGAAGACAGTGAAGCATGGAGGTGCAAGCATCATGATATGGGCATGTTTCTCCTACTATGGTGTTGGGCCTATTTATCGCTAACCAGGGATCATGGATCAGTTTGCATATGTTAAAATACTTGAAGAGGTCATGTTGCCCTATGCTGAAGAGGACATGCCCTTGAAACGGTTGTTTCAACAAGACAATGACCCAAAACACACTAGTAAACGGGCAAAGTCTTGGTTCCAAACCAACAAAATGAATGTTATGGAGTGGCCAGCCCAATCTCCAGACCTTAATCCAATTGAGAACTTGTGGGGTGATATCAAAAATGCTGTTTCTGAAGCAAAACCAAGAAATGTGAATGAATTGTGGAATGTTGTTAAAGAATCATGGAGTGGAATAACAGCTGAGAGGTGCCACAAGCTGGTTGACTCCATGCCACACAGATGTCAAGCAGTTTTAAAAAACTGTGGTCATACAACTAAATATTAGTTTAGTGATTCACAGGATTGCTAAATCCCAGAAAAAAAAAGTTTGTACAAAATAGTTTTGAGTTTGTACAGTCAAAGGTAGACACTGCTATTTTTTTGAACACACCCCTTTCAACTAATTGCCCAATTGCACAGCCTTAAGAGCGTGCATATCATGAATGCTGGGTCTTGTTTGTTTTCTGACAATCTACTGAACCTACTGGTAACTTGTTTGCCACGTAGCAATAAAAAATATACTAAAAACCTTGATTATTCTGGTTAGTCACATTGTACTGCTATTATTTTGAACAAGACTATACATTCAAAGGACAGAAAGGCCTTGGACTAAAGTTACTCAAGTTACTTAAAAATATGTCATTTTCAGTCATATCATCCTGTAGCCCAAGACTGGATGCTCATTGAAGTTAAGCAGGCTGAGCCTGATCTGCACCTTAATGGGAGACCTCCTAAGAAAACTAGGTGGCTGCTGGAAGAGCTGTTAGTGAGTCCAGCAGGGAGAGCTCACCCTGTGGTCTGTGAGAGTCCTAATGTCCCAGTATAGTGATGGGGACACTATACTGTTAAAAGACCGTCCTTCAGATGAGATGTTAAACCAAGGTTTAAAAATATGCAATTTAGCATGTACTGATTGGGCAAATAATCTGTAGTAGTCTGTTTAAATGTGCTGCTTGTTCTCTCTCAATCTATTGTTGATGACAATGCTGGATGATACACAAATGGGAAAAAAAAAATCCTAAATCATAATAAATAGAAAAGATAGATGAGTCACACAATGTTAATGCATACATTACAATATTAGATTCAGCAGAAACAATTTTAAGACATTTTTATTTAGCAGGATGCATTATAATTGATCAAGGGTGATAGTAAAGGTCTTTATAATGTTACAAAAGGATACAAGTAAATGCTGACCTTTTAATCCTTCTTAATTCCTTTGAAAAATGTAAAGCAGCACAACTGCTGTCAACAAAAAAGTAAAGATACCGAGTAATATTACTCTTTACATTACTACTATACTTAAAACTTCAAACTTTTAAATGGTAGTTCCAACTGACATACCACAACACATTTATGTCAAATAAACTACCAATAATTAATTAAATTTAAAACCAAAGGAGTTTTATTTAAATATTCAATTAAGTGTCATGAAATAAAAGTAGGAGAAAGTAACAGTTGCATCCATTTAAATGAAACGGTTATAAGTCAGTCATTTGGTTCATGCCAGTTATTAAAACAATCACGCTTGGGTTGAAAGCACAACGGCACTTCACAAGTTACACACATGATCGGAGTTTTCTGGTGGCAGAGCTTGCACTTACGTCTACCAGCAGTACTGTCCGACATCATGTACTTGGGCTTGTGGGATCCTTCAGTTACTGATGGTTCAGGAGAAGCTGAGCAAGGAGTAGAAGACGAGGAGGGAGCTGGAGGATGAGCGTTGTCAACCGGTGCAGAGCCAGATATGTTCTCGTCATCCATTTCTGTAAGCTCTAAAACAAGCGTCTCGAGGAATGCCTTCCGCGTCAGAGCTTCTTGTTTTTTTCTCTTTGCCACCAGTTCATGCAAAACGAACGCATTCTCTACTGCGATGTCCAAAAGGTGATAAAAAACACATTGATACCACTTTTTCGGTTTTTGCAGCACTCTGTAATGTCCAGTAATGAAATTGGATGGATCCACTGCCCCCACGTTCCTGGGTGGAAAGAAAAAAAGCTACGGTTTTAAACTCAAAAGAGAAACATTCCTGTGAATAAATGCATTAGCAAAATAAAATGACTAAACCTCTTACACAAAGCTAGTTGAATACACTCAGAGTAGGTTTAAAGTGGGCAAAAAAAAAAAAAAAAATTCAAGCCGGTTATCAATCAGACCTCAGTTACCGCCCAAAATGCCACAACTAATCCGGAAAACAGACAAATATATATTTTAAAGTCAGGGCGATCATCGTTTTCATGATCGATCTCCGCTGTCACGTTTGAGTACTCAACCACTGTTGCCCATTCCTATTCACTATGTAAGGTCTTTATACACCTTTGAAAAAAAAAAAAAATGTGTATTATATGGCTTTTCTGTCAAAAGATCCTTATAAACACTACACACTGCACCTTTAAAATAGGCAAGGTAACTTCACTGAAATGCTACCAACCTGTTGAAGTCCAACACCGCAGCTGGAACTGGGACCTCCACAAGCGTCTGATGTGTGTCACCCTTTACCTTTCTCTGCACAGTATCCCCATCATTGGCTTTATGGAAGGTGGAGCACATCTGTACTTCCTGTGAGTCTTTCCACTCAACAAAAAGCAGATCGTCATCCCTAATCCAACGCATGGTGCCGCGTGGAGCGTTCCTTGACAGTCTGTTCACAGTTGTTGTTGGAAAACCTTTCCTGGTCGGCAAAACAGGGCCACAAGCCCAGATCTTTTTGCACAGGAGGTCCCTGAAGAGTGTGGGACTGGTGTAAAATTTGTCTACAAATAGCTTGTACCCAGAGCCCAACATATTTTCATCCACCAATGCCATAACGGACTCATAACTCAAGCCCTCGCTCTGTGACGTACACGACTTCCCCTCGTAAATAAAGAAGTCCCACGTATAGCCGCAGGTGCAGTCTGTCAGTGCAAAGAGTTTGAACCCTCTATCTGAAGATTTGTTTTCAATGTGTCGTTTGAGTCCAGTTCTAGGCTGTGCTGCCACTATTCGTTCATCAATTGTGATGTTCTGAAAGGGATGAAAGTAAGACTTGCAAGCCTCCCTAAGGAGTTGATATAGAAGCAAAATTTTACCTAAGCGTTCATAGGCTGCCGTTCCCTTCTTCGAGTCATTTTTCTCATCCTCATTGGTATTAGTGAAATGAAGACTATTTGCGATTGTCACAAATTTTTGATAAGACATGACTTGTGCAGGAAAGGATGGACTGAAGTAATGTGATTTCCTCCAATATTCCGTCAGCAAAGAACACTTCAAGAGACTGGTGTAAATTACCAGTGCTATGTACAACTTCAAGTCTTTCAGAGAAACGTAGAGCCACTGATCACCCACATCTTTGCACTTGGCTCCATAGTCATTTGTGTGCCTTACAATAGATTGCAACATTGTCGTTGGAAAAAACAACTGAAAAAACTGCAGAGGACTGTTACAACTATTCGGTAAAGACTTTGTCCCAGGTTCTTGGACAGGACTGAAGTCCAGCTGAAGCGGTTCAACATCTGATTCTTCTGAGCTGTGCCACCTTTCTGTTGATACAGCAGAATAACCATCATTCTCCCTCTCCCTGCAACCTCCATAAGCAGTAGATGTGGAAGACAAACGGGATCTCTTTCTCTGCTGTGGGCTGGTGTCTGAATCACAGTCCTCCTCTGGTGGGTAAATGCCAGGTGAAGGCCTTTTGAATGACAAGAGAAAAATAAAACAGGATTAGCAATGTACCTTTCAACTCTGTTGACTATAGGCCTGTTTTACACTATATAATAATTTTTGCATTTGATTTACCCGTTTAGACCAATGCATAAAAACATGGACAATATGCTGAATGAACATCAATTTGATCTCTGACATCAGGTGCCACTTAGTGAAAAGAAGAAAGAGTGGTTCACTTCAAACTAGGGATGTCATGAGAACCGATACTTCAGTACCAATTTTGAACAACTTCCCGAGTTGCCGTGGACAGGCACAGAATGCCACCGCCGGTGTGAGTACACTTATTGAAAATGATGTATTCGAATTTTAATGACGTGGCACAGTGCTGTATTTACTTTTGTATGACCTGGCAATAAATTTGTAGGCCTATATAATGTTATATGCTAAACTGATTTTATCTCTGGTGCGGGTCAGGTGTCGGTTCTATTTTAAGCGGGTAGGGTGCAGATTTTAATTAGTGCTCCGTGTCGGAAAATGGGTCGGATGCGGTTTAACGCACCGCGGGTACGGATTTACAAAATAGAACCCGTGCAGGACTCTGCCGAGTAGATCGTTCTCTGGGATGCCTTTTCATGAAAATTGAATGTAAAGAGTTTTATCTCTAAAAACAGATTAGTTTAAACGCTTGTCTATGGGGCACAGGGTAGTAAAATTAAATTGCTATTTAATTTCACTAACAAGGCTCAAAATAGCTTTGTTAGTGGTATTAAATATCGATTTAGCATAGTGCTCGTGGTTCGACTCGTCGAGACTGTTTTTCAAGATGGCGCCTGTCCGTAAATGCGTAATGCGCTGTGTTTATAAAGTATCTTCTTATTAAACTGTTTGTGCACTTACAAAGTTCTCAAGCCGTCGGTTTGCATGTAGTGACCCTCAATATGCTACTGTGTTAGTGTGAGGCTATTTTTAGGCTTGTTATTGGTATTAACTAGCCAATTAATTTTACCACCCTGTGCCCCATAGACAAGCGTTATAAGCGAATCTGTTTTTAGAGATAAAACTCTTTACATTTGATTTTCATGAAAATGCATCCCAGAGAACGATCTACTCGGTAACCATCTGTTAATTACCCCTAGGTTCATTTCTCACCGGAGTTGTCCTTTAAGAGACATTAACTAGTTCTTTGAAAAACATCTTTGATACATGTCTAGTCTTCATGCTCTGAGAATGGTTTCACTAATAAATGTACATTTGTATAAAGCATGCATATTTGTCCATACCCATGTTGATTAGAGTATTAAAAACTTGAAACATTAATTTAAGCTACACTTAGAAATATATATGTCATGTCTATGACCCATATATATATATATATAAAACAATATTTAATCGTGGTTAATCACATTGTCATGAGTTAACTCGCGATTAATCACATTTTCATCAGTTCTAGATGTAGCTTAAATTAATGTTTCAAGTTTTTAATACTCTAATCAACATGGATATGGACAAATATGCATGCTTTATACAAATGTACGTGTGTATATATATATATATATATATATATATATATATATATACACGATTACAAAATGTTATCCAAACTCCCAGTTTGTTGTTACTATTGCAAAGCAATGTTACATTTTATATGGGATGCCCATACAAAAATATTTATTTGCATCAAGCACAGAATTTAACTCGTATAATGAATAATCGCTAAAATATTTTAAAGAAAATTATTACAAAAACTCACTGATCTAGAACAGAGTCAAGGCCATCTATAAACATTTCCTCTGCTGTGCTGTCCACACTGCTGGCAACACTGTCCTGGTCACAAACATCAGTATCTTCATCACCTGTTCTGTCCTTCACACCATTCTCAGTTCTTTTCTCTGAATCCATCGTAGAGGAGAGTACCTGAAGATCAACCGTTGCAGATGTCTGCTGCTGAAAAATCAGTGGCCAGTGTAACGTTAATATAAACAAACCACCAGACTTTGCAATCTCGTTTTCATATCACGTTATCTTTAATCCAATATGGAATAAAACATCCAACCTTTCAGCACTCATCCTTTACCATAGCCTATAGTATGTAAATGACAGCACCGCAAAAAATAAACAAACAAAACAACATATGCCGTTCAGAAGATTAATCATAAAACTTACACAACTCGCGTCCTAACGTTGACATATGTCAACAAAAACGGTATCCATTTGTTCTCTGCGCGAGAGTTCAAGAGTGGCGTGATTAAAAATAGGAATATTTCCCGCGAATCGGTTCTTCTTCTTCTCGGGTTTTATGGCGTTTTGGCAAACAAGTCTACTTAAACGGTGCATTTCCGCCGCCTACAGGTCTGGCGTGTGAAGCGGATAAGAAGGATGTGTCTGCTACCCTAACTGGACAATAATAACCTGAAGTCTATGTAATTCTAGAGGCATTTCTCCTATTTCAACCTGTAATAAGACTGTGATGATCTAAATGCTCCGCAACATACTTTCCTTTTACTGGTGCTTTGCATTGTGTATGGTCTCATTCTTTTTAGTCAATTTTATTCAGAGAGCTATACACCATACTGCCATAGTCAATGTTAGATATTATCCCTGCTTTATTATTTTCATTGACTGATTTGCTCCCAATTCAACTCCCGATAAGCACCTTCATTTTAAGCAGAATTTTAAGAATGTATTAAAATGTTTCCAATTTGACTGCATATAGGCCTATTATGTCATATTTCATGTTCATGTTGATACAAATATGATTATGCCAGTTACAGCCAGGACTCAGCTAATTGAATATAGTAACTCAAAGCCTACATAAAGCCCGATTTGCATTTCAGACAGGTCCACTTGAATCAAAAACACCATAGACAAACTTTTAATTAATTTTTTATTGCATATTTACAATAAATTTACATTTGGCTGTATGGCTGTGTTCTAAATTCCTCACGAAAATACATTCATTAAAACTAGCCTGTTGATACAACTGTCATGAAACAAAGTAAATAAAACTCCAGTGTAATTTATAACATTTAATAGCTTTGGTTTCTTATATTTTGGTAATGTGTGAAGTCAAACTTTCCTCCTGCTATGAAACACACTGACACACAAGACTCTTCTTCAGTTTGGAAATAACAAAAATAACAATTTACATCTATATAAAGGTTCTTTCAGGCTAGCTGAGATGCATACTTTCAAGAGAATCTCTGTAACATAAAATATATGGCATTAAAATAATAGGTGCCATTATAAACCACCATGTTTGCTCAAAATAACCTATCAATGACATTAGTACCACATTAGATTTGACCAAATTCTCATGTAAATGCCTGTGAAACATTCCTCTTGCCAACACATGTTTTCAAAAAAGACCATTTGAGAACTATGCACACATCTAAACCAACAAAGCACATAAAATGTAGACAAATATATCATTTAAAAGCATTCAAAACATTATTCCACTTTACAATGCAACAAAACACCATGTTTTTAAATTTTCAATATTTTGATAATAGAGTGCCGCAGATATGACATCAGAACCTGGAAGACTAATTTGCTCGTGGTTCCTTCAAGATTTTCCTACAGGGTTTTATGATTATTTTATTCATTTTTTGTCTGGTGTGATGCGCTTCAGCTTGTAGAATAAATAAAGGGAACTTCTGAGAAGGAACCTGAGGAAACTGATGGCAAATCCTAAGGACTCATTTCTGTAAGCTCTAAAATAAGCACCTCCAAGAATGCCTTTCGAGTCAAAGGCTTCATGTACTTTCTCTTAGCCATTAGCTCCTGCATAATGAATGCATTTTCTACAGTGATGTCCAAGAAGTGGTAAAAAACACATTGATACCACTTTTCCGGTTTATGTAGAGCTCTGTAATGTCCAGTGATGGAATTAGATGGATCCACTGCCTCCATGTTCCTGTGTGGAAATATAAATGCATATTCAAACTCTAAACCAAGCCTGCAGTGCCCCTCTCAGAAACTGAAGCTTTCGCGCCTCGATCGCCCCCCGGTGACCGGTCCCAGTATAGTTGGCCCTCTTTGTTTTCAAATGGACGTGAGGCAATCTAAACAATATTACACTTCAAATATTTTTTCCCCAAAGTTAGTTTATGTCATAGAGTGCCGAAGTCATGACGTCACTTTGTAGGCCAACCCGGAAGTTAGCGGCGCATGGGTTCCCTCGATCAAAAGCCTATGCATTTTCCCCATAGACTTTTGGACAATCGCAAAAAATAAGATCTGTGTTCAACAAAGAGTTATGATTCTTACACGTTTTGTCTATCAAGATAATCTTTACAAGTGAATCCAACATGTATACCGTTTGAAGCCTAAATAAAGCCGTCAGATATAAAATGCTAACGGTAGGCTATTAACGGACTACAGCACACAGTCGCGGATCTACGTCATCATCAAGCTTCATCAAACTTTATTTAAAAAACACGTTCGCTCATTATGATCTGCGCTGTGTATGAACACTTATCCACTTTTTCATGAGAAATATTGCCCATTCGCTTTTTCCAAAAATGTTAGAAACTAATTGGGTTTATGTGTGCCGATCTGAGATTTGTTTTCTCGTTTGTTAATGTTTTATTTATTATTTTGTTATTTTATATTTAAAGCTTAATATTATTGTCTTTGTGATTAAGATTAGGCTATTATGCCTGATCATCGTGCCCCAAATAGACTTTAAAGAATCTTTTGAAGAATCTTGTGTTTGATTGTATGTTTGCATACCATTTGCTAATTCGTCAGAAAAAAAGTGCTTTTACCGCCTCCGAAGCACTGACGACGTAAGCTAGCCGTATAAATTTACAATCGTATGTCCCTACACTACAGTCTCTCCACAGAAATGAAGAACTGGTAATCGGTTACCTTAATATCACAGATTTCTGTGTATAACAATATTTGGAAACACCACTATTTGAAAGGACTAAATATATAACTATGTATATTAACTGAAAGGTAAACTTATAAGAACGTGAGGCTGAAACGCGGGCTAGTTTTGTATTTTTATTAAATATTTACTTACAGAATTCAAGTGTGAATGAAACGCGGGCTGGTGAGATTTCCCGTTTGTCCTAAAGTCCCGGCCAAAGGATGTAGTCCCTTTTAGCAACTTGTTAGCAACCGCCGTTTTTAAGACACAATAAAGTTTAAAAAAATCTCAAGCAGGTTAGAACTAGTGTGTTTTATGTCATAGATCAAAACGTGAAAATATTTAGAGGCTTTGTTAACCACAGACCTTATTTCAGGTGATTTGGCAAAAACCCATTCAAAAAACCCATAGACTTTTGAGCGAGGGAACCGGAAGTGCTAAAATGCTAACTCACTTCCGCGTTTTGGCCTACAAAGTGACGTCAGAACTTCGGCACTCTATTGTAGGCAGTTATTATCACAATGATTTCATTTCAAGTGTTCGTTTTTAAAATAATTTTAGTTTTAGTTAGTTATTTGATGCTATATAAATGGGGGTGTGACGTCATGATTGACAGCGGAGATCGACGTCTTCTCTGAGTGAAGTTGTCACTGAGGCACTAACAGACTTTTTGCGGGATTTTTGGGAGCAGATTGGAGCTTTAACTTTAGTTTTTACATTTCCATAACTGTTCCATAACTCGGTCCCAAGATGCCAGCGCCGTGCAGGCCGCCTGAAAGCTTCAAATCTGCCAAGCGGAAACGGATGATGTCGCATCGTCCATATTTTTTTCCTGGTCTATGCTCTGAACAGACAGAATAATCATGGATGCTTGTTTCTCACAATTGCGAGTTTATATCTGAATACATTTTACTTACTTGTTGAAGTCCAACACCACAGCTGGAACTGAGACCTCCACAATGGTCCGATGTGTGTCACCCTTCACCTTTCTCTGCACAGTATTCCCATCATTGGCTTTATGGAAGGTGGAGCACATCTGCACTTCCTGTGAGTCTTTCCACTCAACAAACAGCAGATCGTCATCCCTAATCCAACGCATGGTGCCGCGTGGAGCGTTCCTTGACAGTCTGTTCACAGTTGTTTTTGGGAAACCTGCCCTGTTTCTCCAAACTGGGCCACAAGCCCAGATCTTTTTACTCAGGAGGTCCCTGAAGAGTGTGGGACTGGAGTAAAATTTGTCAACAAATAGTTTATACCCAGAGCCCAACATATTTTCATCCACCAATGCCATAACGGACTCATAACTCAAGCCCTCACTCTGTGACGTACACGACTTCCCCTCGTAAATAAAGAAGTCCCACGTATAGCCGCAGGTGCAGTCGGTCAGCGCAAAGAGTTTGTACCCCATGCTTGGAGATTCATTATTCACACATCGCTTGAGTCCAGTTCTAGCTTGCGATGCCACCATTCTTTCAACAATGGTGATGTTCTGAAAGGGATGAAAAAACGTCTTGCAGGCCTCCCTAATGACTTGATACAGCGGTTGAATTTTACCCAGCCGTTCATAGGCAGCTGTTCCCCTCCTAACGCTGTTCAGCGCATCCTCCCTGCTGTCGCTTAGATGAAGAGCTTTAGAGATTGACCGAAATTTCTGGTAAGACATGACTTTTGCAGGAAAGGAGAGACTGAAGTGCTGGGACACACTCCAATAGTCAGTCAGCGAAGAGCACTTGAACATACCCATGTAAATGACCAGTGCAATGTACGACTTCAAGTCATTTTGACAAATATTGCCCCACACCTTGCCCTTTCTCTCTTGGCACTTGGCTCCATGGTCATTTGTGTGCCCTACAATGGTCTGCAATGATGCTTTTGAAAAGAACAGTTGAAAAAACTGCAGAGGACTGCTGCACCTATTCGGTAAAAACTTTGGCCCGGGTTCTTGGACAGGACTGAAGTCCAGTTGAAGCGGTTCAACATCTGCTTCTTCTGAGCTGTGCCACCTTTCTGTTGATACAGCAGAGAAACCATCATTCTCCCTCTCCCTGCCACCTCCCTCAGCAGTAGAAGATGTGGAAGACAAACGGGATCTCTTTCTGTGCTGTGGGCTGGTGTCTGAATCACAGTCCTCCTCTGGTGGGTAATTGTCAGTTGAAGGCCTACTGCATGACACAAGAAGAAGAGAAAAGGATTAGCAATGTGCTTCATAATTCTGTTGACAAAAGGCCAGTTCACACCAACACACATATTTGGTCTGATTTTTGTATTCAATCAATTCAATATTTGTACAAATCATGCAAAAAAAGAAAAAAAAGAAAGAAAGAATGAATGAATATACAAATTCTCTCAAATAGTAAAAAAACAGACATACAGCAGTAACCCTATTCACAAAGCAGCGCTGTGCAATTCGTTTCTAACCCGCTTGTCATGGAGAAGAAATTAAGTCAAACTGTATTTACATGTTTTCAAAAAGCTGTTCAGATTTTTCTATGTTCTGTTAATCTGAATAGACGCACTTACAGCCATTCACTCAGATAAAAAAGTTTATCACATTAATCATGTATTGATGTGAACAGGCCATGTTTTCTTATGTCATGTTTATATGCAACAAGTATATAAGACAGCTCAAATATGCATTTTATTCTGTGAAACCGAGGGCTAATGCACAAAAAGTCTCTGCTTCATGCAGCTTCAATCTTTTTGTCATTTACTTTATATGTCAACTTGGTAAATGGGTGATTTGTGGACACAGAAACACAGTAGATCAGCAGATTCAAAAGTAGGCCTGTTTTATTTTAATTTAAGTGAAAACAGGCAGAGCAAGGGAACTGTTGGCTCTCTGCTGAATGCCTGGAACTAGATGAGCTGCCATCCTCTCCCAGGAGGCGGAGTAGGAAGCCTTCCACCGAGGAGCATCCAGTACCATCGCATGGCATCAGGAGTGAGGCCTCTCAGCTGGCTGAGGAGTGAGTGGCAGTGTGTTCAGGGAACGGGGCCAATATTTGTTTTTCCTCTCTCCCTCCATCACCAGTTCCTGCCGCCTCCTTACCTGAACTACATACTTTGCTACAGGATTATTTATTATGAATCTACAATGTTTCTATTACACCCTTGCGCTAACTACAATTGCTGTTATGATATCAAAGCACATTTGTAATAAGTAAAACTAATTTTTTGTAAGGGATGCCTATTCAAGTAGATTTCAGAATATTCAATCTACATAAAATGGAAGCACTAAAATATATTAAAAACTAAACAAGAAAATGAGTTTAAAAGAACTCACCCATCTAGAACAGAGTCCAGGCCATCCATAAACATTTCCTCTGCTGTGCTGTCCACACTGCTGGCAACACTGTCCCGGTCACAAATATAAGTATCTTCATCACTACTGCCTGTACTGTCCTCCACACCACTCTCAGTTATTTTCTTTGAAACCATCAGAGAGTACTGAAGATCAGCCGTTGTGGTTTTTTGCTGCTGAATATTAGGCAAAGGCAAGTAAACAGTGAATCAGTGGATAGCAAAATTATCCAGCAGTTTCAGACCAGGAGACAAAGATATATTTAATATATTTCAGACGTTTCAGTGTAGATGAACATTTTTTGGAAAACGATTGAAAATGTTAGTGTGGACGCGGAGCGATTCACAAGATTTATATAAGAAGTAGGAGGCAATGGTGTTTGAGACTCACAGTATGTTATGTCTATGTACTGAGCTCTTATTATTTCACCATGGCAGGGTTAATTCAATTTTTCATTCTAGGGCACCTTTAATCCAAAAATCTTACATACTGCGCCTTTAAATAAACCCCCATCCCTCACTTTCATTCTAGTTACCCTTATCACTCAAATCAAGTCAATGCCTATATGCACCGCATACAAAAAATATTTAAATATATATTGCACTTACAACAATGTACTTTAACTTGAAATATGTACGCAAGTTGACAGCACCGCTAATATACAGCGGTTTCGATTTAGCCTTAAACTGGTCATAAAAGACAGGGTTGCCAACTTTTAAGTTCAGGTTGGAGTGAGATTTTTTGAGGGCCGGGGGGGGGGGGGGGGGGGGGTGCGTAATGCTTTTGATCTTGATTCAGTATCAGTTTATATCTAGTATATATACTGTACATAATAATATGTTTGTTTTGGCACTAGTTTAAAGATTTCTTGGGTCAAATTATATGTGCCATTCCTTAATATTCACTTGTGAGTGCTTATATAAGTATCATTATTCATTAAAAAGATTAGGATGCAAGTTATTTAAGTTTTGAAATTTCACATTTAAAGAAATCTAGTGTTTGATCATCATATCTAAATATTTATTAGAATGCAAAGACTGCAATATATTTTTGAGCAACTAGATTAGATACATGTATATTTATTAAAGAGCCATAAGGCACCTAATGGCATTACAAATAAACATTAATATTTTTTAGCCACAAAATGACTCTAATTTGCCTCTTTGAATTGGAATTCTCTATTTTAATATTAATTACTACACTAATTGTAATATAAATTTTAGAAGAAATACAAACATTAGAAGAAAAATATTTGAGGTGGTCATTTATTGACAATAATTGTTGCACAAATAGTATTTAGTACCAAAAGATCTCCTCAAAATATTCAATAAATATAATTTAATGAGTATGAGTGTGACCTATTAGTAAGGAATACCTGAGGGCTAAATACAAGAATAACATTAATGTTAACAATGTTGAATCTCTATCACTCTCCATAATAAAACGATCCTGTAAATATGGATGACTTAATAATCAATACACACTAACACTATGCTGTACTGTTTACCAAAACTTGCAGCAAACATCTATAAAGTGAAACTGTTGTGTATCCGCTTAAGCCATTTAAATGCATTGGCACAGCGCTAGAAGTATTCATAGACAGTAAAAGAAATGGACGGAGCGTTCCCATTGACGTCTACGGCGAAAGAATGAAGTCAACCTAGGGGCACTCACTTCCTGATGGCTGAGCGAACTGCGCAGGCTCAGACTGAGCTTGACGACGTAGATGTGACGTGAGCCTCCTGTCTGACAGCTGTGAGTCTTCTAGTAGATGTGGAAAGCGAAAGCTGAATCACGTTGTTTAAATATTTTCTCCCGTTGCTTTTGGCTCACTATGGGCTTCTCCCCATTCTTCCCCCTTGACTTTATCAGACTAGTCTCCAGGACATGTCTCCACGTCCCCCCGATTGTCTCATAGACAGTAAAAGATTGCCTGCGAGCGTCTCTTCAGGTCTATACGGTAATTTCTCAACTGTGCGACAGGGTCGCGTTGGTTATGACGCAATCGTTAGCCTATTTTTACAAAAACAGCTGCTGCGGGGCGATAGTGTAAGATACAAGGTAATGGAGCCTTTTATACATTGTCATGTTTCTTTAGAAATAAACAATGGACAAATGGAGTCTTTAAACGTCTCAGATGTAAAGTTATTCACTGTCAAAGTGACTCAAAAATGAATGGGAGTCAATGGGATGCTAACAGCAGGTGATGGCTTGGTTAGCAATGGCCGCCCCTAGGGGTGGAACGCTTTCCGAGCGCTAGATTACCCCCTTGGAAGTATTGAGCGCTCATGGGCCACGTGACCAGCGCGCGCCGCAGGGAGACGAGAGCATGCAACTCCGCTTTTCAACGCCTCTGGCTTTAACATTATGCCACATTAGCGCCAAAACGCTATTTATTGTTTGAATTTCATTAAAACACATTTAAAAAAATTAAAGCTTAGTTTAATATCAAAAGCAGGTTTGGCAATTTGGCGTGAGATTGAGTTGGGCGGAGTGAGAGCGTGAGACAGAGCCTGAAAGCGTGAGAATCACGCCAGATGCGTGAGAGTTGGCAACCCTGAAAAGACCACAGGCTGTAGGGCAGAAACTCATTCAAGCATTCGATCATGTTTCGTAACCATGGCAATTGCACTTAAAACAGAACTTTTTAAAATCTTAAGTCAAATGTTAAGATACGAACTTATGTAGCCTCTGTTACAGCCCATAACGAATGCACATTTTGCACTGGGCACATATTACGTTTGAACAGTCAATATCAGCTGCTTGAACAAATATCAAACATACTTACACGTTTTGATTCAGAAGAGAAAGATTGTCTGACCAAAGTGGGAACTGCTCCATGTTTCAGCAGTAGCCTTTGTGTATAGCCGGCGTTGTATTCTCCCAGGTTCAGGAAGCAGTCCTTCGTAAAATGAGCAGCACACAAACGAACTTTTGGGCTGTACTGATCAGGGACAGCGTTATACATAAATTGTAGCCACTGATTCCTAATTCCATCCGTCTTTGGAAGGCCAAACGAATGGGTTTTGCTTTCGCATCGGAACTCACAGCGTCCCCAAGACATGCTGAAAACAATCCATCCACTGACTAAGCAACTGCCTGCTGCCTCGCCTCCTTTCTTGCGCATGTGTTTGGGCGACCCTTTCAAGCTGTGACGTATATGTTTGCGGAAGTAATATCTTTATTAAATGTATATGTAGTTGTCGGATATCAACCACATATCAATAGAAATGCAGTTATAACTAAAATATATAACTTTATTCAGGGTGATTGGGACAGTTTTTGTCATTAAGATGACTTGGAAAAAAGATTAACCCTACTTGACGCTCGAGTTTACACCAGACTGTAAAACTCAATGCTCATGGCAAATTCTACACAAAATACCAAACTATAAATTAAAGACATTAAAAAAAAGGAAAAATAGGAGAGTAGGATATTTTTTTTGAATATATATATTATAAAACCAAAACCATCCAATAAAGAATATGAGGTCTACTTAAAAAAAAAAAAAAACTCTTTAAAAACCACAAGGCAAGATTTATTTGTGTATGTTAAAAAAAAAAAAAAAATTGTATACCACAAGTTACCCTTTTCCCCTTAATTAACAAACTTAACAGTGTCCCCAATGTATCGGTCTTGCAGGTATTCTTAGTTGCATCCATCACTGTACACCAAATCACACCGAAAAAACAAGCCCTCTACCGTATCTCTTACTTGCATATTTGACATTTGACCATTACATTTTATACGTACACATTTTAAAGTGCACCTCTTTACATATAGGGTTAACATGAAATGAAAGGAAGTTTTTCCTAATTTCATATACTTCTCATAAGGACAGAACAAACACGTTTTCTTTACAGGTCCCTTGTAATAAAACAATTAAGAACATTCTGTTAAACTTATCAACAAAAATTTAATTTTTCATTTTTTAGGTATTATCATTACATCAAATGTTGTTTAATCATCGGCATTGGAATACTCTTCATTTTATCTTACACTTTAGACAACAAACAATATGATTGTATTTCAGGAACTTCAAAGCTAAAATAATTACAAATTTTTATGTTTTATGGGCAATCTTTTTTTATTAATGATTAATATGATTTTGTATTCAATTTTGTGACCGTAAACTGTAAATTTTTCATCAGTTTTAGTTGAAAAACAGCATGTGAATGTGAAATTAGTGAATATACAGCAACACACACATTGATACACACACTGACCAAGCATAACTTTATGACCTAATATTGTGTTGGTCCACCTTTTGCTGCCAAAACAGCCCTGACTTGTCGAGGCATGGACTCCACTAGACCCCTGAAGGTGCTGTGGTCCAAATCAACACCTCAAATTCATTGCTGTGCTCCTCAAACCATTCCTGAACCATTTCTGCTTTGTGGCATGGGTGCATTATCCTGCTGAAAGAGGCCACATCCTCCAGGGAATACCGTTACCACGAAAGGGTGCACATGGTCTGCAACAATGCTTAGGTAGGTGGTACGCGTCAAAGTAACATCCACATGGATGGCAAGACTCAAGGTCTCCCAGCTCAACATTGCCTAAAGCATCACACTGCCTTCGCCAACTTGCCTTCTTCTCATAGTGCATCTTAGTGCCATGGGTTTCCCAGGTAAGTGACGCCACACACACACCCAGCCATCCAGGTGATGTAAAAGAAAACATGATTCATCAGGTCAGGCCACCTTCTTCCATTGCTCCGTGGTCCAGTTCTGATGCTCATGCGCATTCAGTGGTGAACAGGGGTCAGCATGGGCACCCTGACTGGTCTTCGGCTATGCATCTCCATACGCAACAAACTGCAATGCACTGTGTATTCTAACACCTTTCTATCAGAACCAGCATTAACTTCTTAAGCAAATTGAACTCCCCAACATCAATGAGCCTTGGCCGCCCATGACCCTGTCACCAGTTCACCACTGTTCCTTGCTTGGACCACTTTTGATAGATACTGGCCACTGCAGACCAAGAACACCTACAAGACCTGCAGTTTTGGAGATACTCTCACCCAGTCGCTTAGCAATCACAATTCAGCCCTTATCAAACTCTCAAATCCTTATACTAGTCCATTTTACCTGCTTCTAATACATCAACGTTGATGACAAAATGTTCACTTGCTGTCTAATATATCCACTAACAGGCGATGAAGAGATAATCAGTATTATTCACTTCACCTGTCATAATGTTATGCCTGATCGGTTGTATGCACACCGTATTTGTATATCGTTGTATGTGTACCGTCTACACACTCACATCCATCAAAACCATCAAGTACACAAACACGCATTCTGAATTTTGAGACTTCATCCGATCAACTTACATCATCTACACTGCATCTCATTGTTAGCTGTTCTTTCAAAATCTTCAGCAATAGTTCCCATACTGCATTAAAACTCTCGTTTACACGTATGGTTAAAATAGGAGGATTTTGTGTTGCTCCAGTCATGGTACCTATTGTGGTAGAGGTAAAAAAGAACTATAAAAAAATAAAACCTATTAACATGTTCTACGTAGAAAAGGAGCACATGTAAAGTAGGTGAAAAATTTACTCAGTGGAGAAAAAAACAAACAGGTCTGATTGGTTTATTTGTTAAATGTCTATTCAATCTGTTGAAGGCAATGCTCTGCTACTTGGGCACAGAGATATCATGCAACACATTGCGATTGCTTCCCCATAATATATTCCCAAGTCAATATCTGCATAGGAAATCACCTAGTCTTAATCTGCATCGCTATTTGTACTCGTTGTGAATACGCAGGCCACAAGAAGTAAATAGGTGGGTTTTTTTTTGTGGATCACTTTTACTCGGGACATGCTAGCTAGCAACATTGGATTCCATTCATTATGCTAAGCTAAGCTAGCGGCGACCCTGCCAAACTAAAACAATGCATGCACTGAGACAAAAATGCATTTGCCCACACCATTTCTAAAAACGGTGGAGTGTCCCTTTAAGAGAAAATTATAAACTAAATTGCATACATTACATTTAATTTAAACCTAACCCATTTCATATGTTGAAAAAACAAAGCAAAGTGAAGCAAAGTCGTATATACATTTCCAGAATGTTTTATTTGTAATATTTCAAATTCAGCACCAGCAGCCATAGCTTCACTTTTTTTTAATGACTCAAATTAAATCACTCTGTGATTGTCATGTGTGAGTCAAATTTTCCTCCTTTACGAATGTAAAAAATAAAATAAAAAAAACACATTTAGACTACCTTAAATATTCTGAAATTTGGAATCAAGCAATGCACCAAAGACAAAGGGGGGTGGGGAAAATGACACCTAATGGTTACATTTACTGAAGCCATAAATCATAAGTCTTGTTTTTCATGCCAATCATTGAAACAGTCCCTCTCGGGCTGAAAGCACAACAACATATCACAAGTCACACACATGACTGGAGTTGTCTGGTTGCAAAGCCTGCACTTCCTTCCACCAATGTCCTCCAGTGTGATGTGCTTTGGCTTGTGGAAAGAAGCAGGAACCACTGAGGAAGAACGAGCTGAGGAAAACGGAGATGAATCCTGAGGGCTGATCTCTGCAAGCTCTAAAATAAGTGCCTCCAAAAATGCCTTTCGGGTCAAAGGCTTCCAGTTCTTTCCCTGGGCTATTAGTTTCTGCATAATAAATGCATTCTCTACAGTGATGTCCAAAAAGTGATAAAAAACACATTGATACCACTTTTTTGGTTTATGTAGAGCTCTGAAATGTCCAGTGATGGAATTGGATGGATCCACTGCCTCCATGTTCCTGTGTGGAAATATAAATGCATATCTCAAACTGTCTGCTTGTTTTATCTCAATTAATCTCTTTCATTTGCAAGTTACAAACTCGTAATTGCGAGTGTATATCTCGCAATTGTTTTTGTTTTCTTCGAGAAAATGTCTAAATTGGGAGATAACTTGGCATTTCAAGAAAAAAAAAAGTTATATAAAAGTTACAATTACATTTTATTCTTATTGAAGATTGAATGCACAGGTACAATGAAATGAACAAGGAACAATCCCTTAATAAATTGTACGTACTTGTTGAAGTCCAACATCGCAGCTGGAACTGGAACCTCCACAAGCGTCTGATAGAAGTCACCCTTTACCTTTCTCTGCACAGTATCCCCATCATTGGCTTTATGGAAGGTGGAGCACATCTGTACTTCCTGTGAGTCTTTCCACTCAACAAAAAGCAGATCGTCATCCCTAATCCAACGCATGGTGCCGCGTGGAGCGTTCCTTGACAGTCTGTTCACATTTGTTCTTGGGAAACCTGCCCTGTTTCTCCAAACTGGGCCACAAGCCCAGATCTTTTTACACAGGAGGTCCCTGAAGAGTGTGGGACTGGAGTAAAATTTGTCTACAAATAGTTTATACCCAGAGCCCAACATATTTTCATCCACCAATGCCATAACGGACTCATAACTCAAGCCCTCGCTCTGTGACGTACACGACTTCCCCTCGTAAATAAAGAAGTCCCACGTATAGCCGCAGGTGCAGTCTGTCAGTGCAAAGAGTTTGTACCCCATGCTTGGAGATTCATTATTCACACATCGCTTGAGTCCAGTTCTAGCTTGCGATGCCACCATTCTTTCAACAATGGTGATGTTCTGAAAGGGATGAAAAAACGTCTTGCAGGCCTCCCTAATGACTTGATACAGTGGTTGAATTTTACCCAGCCGTTCATAGGCAGCTGTTCCCCTCCTAACACTGTTCAGCGCATCCTCCCTGCTGTCGCTTAGATGAAGAGCTTTAGAGATTGACAGAAATTTCTGGAAAGACATGACTTTTGCAGGAAAGGAGAGACTGAAGTGCTGGGACACACTCCAATAGTCAGTCAGCGAAGAGCACTTGAACATACCCATGTAAATGACCAGTGCAATGTACGACTTCAAGTCATTTTGACAAATGTATTCCCACATCTTGCCCTTTCTCCTTTGGCACTTGGCTCCTTGGTCATTTGTGTGCCCAACGATGGTCTGCAATGATGTTTTTGGGAACAACAGTTGAAAAAACTGCAGAGGACTGCTGCACCTATTCTGTAAAATCTGAGGTCCAGGTTCTTGGGCTGGTGTGAAGTCTATATGAGGTGGCTCAACATCTGCTTCATCTGAGATGTGCCACCTTTCAGTTGATACACCAGAGAAATTATTGTCACTCTCCCTGGCACCTCCATAAGAAGTAGAAGACAGACGGAATCTCTTTCTCTGCTGTGGGTTGTCCTCTGAATCACAGTCCTCCTCTGGTGAGTAAAGGTCAGATGAAGGCCTATTAAATGAGACAAGAAGAAAATGTTAAGTAGTATTTTAATATAAAACAAGTAATTTTGTGTATTTTTGCGACTTATTGTATTTTTGACTTTTGCGAACCCTTACGGTTAAGTTAGAGAAATTCACCGTCGTAAATATACACTGTTGTAGTTACAGTAGATAGCTGTACATGTGCATTTGTTGACAAGCTAAATTATTTCAATAGCCAAGAAGCTTGTAACATTTTCACATATACTCTAGGTGTGTCCCAAATCACGTACTTGTGCTATTCTATACCATTTTGTAATATGAATAATATAGTTTTTTTTATAGTGTGATCTGCCGTGGAATGCAGCAAATTTATGCACAGGCAATACATATATATAAAAAAGACAAGAATGTGAAAGAAAAGAGCAGAGTTTTTAAACACATATGATGCGATCCCTCATGTTTTGCTTGTGTTTCGAGCAGTCACTGCAATACTTACAAGATCTGTCACATCACTGTCCTTCATTGTCCTGCAGTTTAGCTCCAGTCAAACATACCTGACCCAGCTAATCTATAGGCACATTTCCAATGCAGGAACTTTAACCAGGAACTAAGTCACTTTGGGGTGGTCTTCGGTGTGTTTTGACTGCAGGGAGCATGGTCTAAATGAAGTTCTGGGTAAAAACTTCCCCCTCAGAAAGCCCCTACTGGCAAGGTACCTTTTCAAAGTTCAGGAGCCTCATTTATCAACAGTGCATACACACAGTTCTGTGTGTAGTGAGTGCTCAACAACAGTTTCACGCAAAGTGTGGGATTTACCAACTTGTACTTATATGTAGAAATGTGTGTAAATATAAAGCACACCTCTGAGCATTCTTACGCAGAGAATCTACACTGTAAAAAAATATTTCGAAAAAAAGTTACCTGGTTGCCTTAAAATTTTGAGTTCATTGAAATTACAATTTTGAGCTAATACAATGAACACTTTTTGAGATTCGACAACCTTTATTAAACTATTAAAAGAAAGCATATTGGGTAATTGTGTGCGTTTTATTTCTGATGATGCAGTGAAATATGCCAAATTGTGCTTTTTCATGATTTATCAATTTTTTATGTGGTTCAGATACAATAATATTTTGAGTTTCTATTTATAAAACAAATTTCCATCATTGTATCAACTCAAATTTTTAATATCAATAAACTCACAATTTTAAGGCAACCAGGTTACTTACCTTTTTAAGTTAAACCAACAAAAACCAACCAAATGTTTTTACAGTGTAGTGGTAGAACAACAATACTACAAAACAAACAGCATTTAAGAGTGTCACGGTATGCATTAAGCAATCGTCCTCATGTCCTCAGTTAATTATAAAACACTACATATACACAATAACGTTACTGCTCTCCTGTCTTTGGGTTTGTGGCTCAACTGGTTCCAAGATGGCGCCTGTCCGTAAACGTGTAATGTACTGTCTTTATAAAGTATCTTCTGATTAAACTGTTTTTAAACTTACAAAGTTCTCAATGCTTCAGTTTGCATGTAGTGACCCTCAATATGCTACCGTGTTAGTGTGGGGCTATTTTGAGCCTTGTTAGTGGTATTAACTAGCGGTTTAATTTCACTTACCCTTTGCCCCATAGACAAGCATTATAAGCTAATCTTTTTTAGAGATAAAACTCTTTACATTCGATTTCATGAAAATGCATCCCAGAGAACGATCTACTTAGTAACCATCTGTTAATTACCCCTAGGTTAATTTCTCACCGGAGTTGTTGTTAAGTACCAAGTAATATATAACATATGTTATAAAACTTAAAAAGAAAAACTGTAACAAAACTCACCGATCTAGAACAGGGTCAAGACCATCAATAAACATTTCCTCTGTTGTGCTGTCCACACTGCTGGCCACACTGTCCTGGTCACAAATATCAAGATCGTCTTCACTACTGCTTATAATCTCCACCACATCATTTGTAGTATTTTTCTCTGGCTCTACAGCAGAAGTGAGGAGCAGAAGACCAGCAGCTGCAGATATTTTCTGTTAGATAAAGCGTTAGTTAGTGGAACATCTGATGGAAGATTATTACACAGATCTAGAACCAATTATAAAATAACCAAAATACTAGTTATGCATCGAATTCAGCTGCCGAAACTCAGTCCAAAATCGCATTGGAAAAAAAAGATATACACCAAGTTACAGCACAGTAAGACTATTGTACACACATTTAATCTAGTCTTTTTGTCTGTTGAATTTTATGTGTGTGTGTATATAAGTATATTACATTTTATTTATGATATTATGCTGTGTGTTTAATTTGTGTCTGCCAGTACCATGTAATAGCTGGTGATACTGATATGACAAACATAAATACAACAACTATTGTAAACAGAAACAAGTATGCTACGATATACACATTTCATTATTGCATGCATTATTTGATTGCGCAGTGATGGGTAGAGCGAGTGTGAAACCCGAGCACTAAACACTGAGATGCGGGGCAGGGCATTTCTCTGCATGAAAACCAAGACATCTGATAACAGAACAAGCATAGTGAATATGGTCAGTTGTCTCTAAGATTTCAGTTCATGTGGCACCAATTTTTTATTTTATTTAACTTTGCAATTCTTTCTCGTTTTATTATCTAATTTGTAGTCATACTTTTTTGTATAGATTTTCCTGTGGTCAGTTCGATTGCTTTTTGGGTGTGTTGTAAATGGGCTTTTTAATGTTGAATTAACTGTATGCTTTGTATTTATTGTTTATAAACAAATGGGCAGTTTTCTTTTTTTTTGCAATTGTCAAAGTAGAGATTTAGATTTTTTGTGTATAAATTATATAATGAGAATGAACAACATAAATCCATTTTCCTAAAGGTGCTTTTGTCTTACCCTGAATCATTATGGTACACTTATAGATGTTATTTAAGGGATAATGTACACCCAGCCGGTTGTTATCGCAGAATAATCCCCAACGCGAAGCGGAGGGGTCTTGCATCACTCTGAAGGGGTTTATTCTGCGATAACAACCGGCTGGGTGTACATTATCCCGCTTATTACATGGCTACTAGTCTTAAATATATTAGACACAAAATATTTTCTTTAGATTAAATATTTTATTAGCTCTTACGCAAAGCTTCCGCGAAGAAAAACAGTTCCAAACTGCTTTAAGCCTTTATCTATTGCTGCTAAATGTTGAAAATAAATGCTGAAAGGGTTAATTCACCCAAAAATGAAACCAAGCCTATGATTTACTCACCCTCAAGTCATTATAGGTGTATATAACATTCTTCTTTCAGACAAATACAATCAGTTATATTTAAAAAGCCCAGTCTAACGTTAATCCAATCAGTAGTTGCAGCTGTTTTTGAAGTCAATAAAAAAAATGCAGCTGTCCGTCAAATAACGTGCTCCACATGGACATAAGCGTTCCGCCTGCCACAACTCATCCACAATAGAGCCTTCTGATTCGAATTGATGCGTTTGTGTAAGAAAAATATCCATATTTAAAACTTTATAACGGAAACCCGCCTTGAGATCTTCCATTGTAGCCATGGCTGTTTAAGTATTTAACAGCCACAAGATGGCGCCAGCGGTAAGCATAGAAGTAGTACCGGTCAAGATAACTCGTAGTACCCGGATGAGCGGTTGTTATCTGGAAATAACATACCACTGGAATGCGCGATTGACCAGTATTTCAAGTATTTCACAGAGCCGTGTAATAATGACAACTACATACCATTCTCCAACCTTCCATACCTCTCGAAGGTGCTGGAAAAAATTGTTGCTGA
Source organism: Pseudorasbora parva (assembly GCF_024679245.1). Classification (NCBI taxonomy): domain Eukaryota; kingdom Metazoa; phylum Chordata; class Actinopteri; order Cypriniformes; family Gobionidae; genus Pseudorasbora; species Pseudorasbora parva. The sequence goes on along the minus strand of NC_090175.1, from coordinate 45,450,088 downwards.
ACAGCTTCAGGTCCATTTAAAACAACACAATCTATGAGAAATTCACTCTGGTTTCCACACCAGAAACAGCACAGAAACAGCTTTGCAGATGCTGTTTCTCTATCTCTTCTCATCCTCCTGGACTTAACTGCAGCTTTCGATACTGTTGATCATAACATCCTCCTTCACCGTTTACATTCCACCATCAGTCTCTCTGACTTGGTCCTAAATTGGTTTTCATCTTTTCTTACCAGGAGAACTTAAGTTGCGTTGGGAGAAGCTACATCCCTGTCACACAACATCACTTGGCCGTGTCATCAGCCGGCATGGGATTTATTTTTACTGCTATGCTGATGATACTCAACTTTAGGACAAGTTCATCCCCCTCTACTGACCTCACACACCATCCACTTTGACGTGGATGAAGCAAAACTTTTTCGCAGCTAAACAGCTCCTAGACTGAAACGATCCTAGTCGGAACTCCACTTCCGGTCCGGAAATCCATTATCACCAGCATTGCCTTCTCTGATCAGGACATTCCACAGCAGTCACCAACATGGGGGGAATCACAACTTACTTTTGAAGCTCACATCAAACATCTTTGCAAGACCTCTTTCCACCTCAGAAACTGCGCCAAACTTCGTCCCATACTATAACTTGCAGATGCAGAAAAGTTTGTCCACACCTTCGCCTTCTCCAGGCTGGACTACTGCAATGCGCTTCTTATTGGGACCCCAAGCAAAAATCTTCAGAATCTGTAGTATATTCAGAAATATTCGACTTGTCTTCTCAGGACTCCCCGGACCAAACTTTGTGCTATGGAAGATCGGGCTTTCTGCTTAGCCTAGTGTGTGGAATGCTCTCCCTGACCACTTGCAGATCCCACAGACAGTAGATGCTTTTAAATGTGGTCTTAAAACCCATCTTTTTGGCAGAGCTTTTGGTTGATTTGCTTCTTAATTGTTTTTGTTTCATTTTTTTTAAATACATTTTATTAATTGTTTTAAATCTGCAGCACTCACATTTTGTTAAATATAATGTGCATTACAAATAAAAAGTATTATTACTACTTATTATAAGTGATTATATTGGGACTATTTCATAAAGGTCTGGTAAGGATAAAAGTTTCCATGTTTTTTATGATCAGCTGTTTATGTTTTTTTAAATGATCATTATAGCTGTTTAAATAATCTTATTGATTTTCTTATTGAGAAATGCCCGTTTCACTTGTTCAATAGGTTACATTTGACATTAAATGTGTCACATTCTCTGTGGCTTCATGTATTATTTGTAATGACATGAACATATCACAAAATACAGACAAATGGGAAACACTTTAAAACATGGTTACGCATGTATTAATAACTATATCTTTAAAAGGAAACCTATTATGCAAAATTCACTTTCATAAGGTGTTTGAACACTTATGTGTGTCCACAATGTAGGTCCTATTATGCCTCTTTTTAGAAGATGTAAAGTAAGTCTGTGATGTCCCCAGAGTGTATATATGAAGCTTTAGCTCAAAATATCCCATAAATAATCTTAAAATATGGGGTGTCCCTTTAAATGCAAATGAGCTGGTGCTCCCAGTTCACTTTAAATAAGAGGGCAAAGCTTCAAGTGCTCCGGCATACCAGCAACAGTGGGCAGCATCAGTGAAAACAGCCAGAGACAATGGTAGCTTTAGCAAAGTTAGCCATGCAGAGTGCCAAGTACCAAGCTCTTTCAGAAAGACAATTTGGAAGCACTCATAACATGACGTGATACTTACTTTGTCTGGTTCTGAAGTTT